>NC_085090.1:3299428-3324428 GCF_963422355.1 Corticium candelabrum
ATTTCCTGTAAAATTTGAGATCTTTGTAATTCTAGAGTTTGTTATTACAATGTTTTGTCTGCAGAATTTCCCCTGCGCTATGTTCTTGGCCAACCAGGAGCATTTGAAATTAAAAGCCAATGCAATCTGGACCAAAAATTATGAAGCATCTCTCAAGTGCGGCCGAAGGTCTACAAACATGGCTGGTGTGGGAGGTTTTGGAACACTTACTGTTGCACGAAATGGTCAGTTTCCACCCAACGAAATATTTAACCCTGGAAGTGTATATCCACTTCGACTTCGTCACTCCAACGCTCTTGGGACTGATGACCGAGCTATGGACATTCTTGGTGTCGCAATCAAACTGGCTGATGTTGATGAGGGTGGACCACTGGATTTGCCCTTCTCCTCTGGAGAGGGTCTGCTCTATTGTAATGGCCCCGCTCTTGATGATTTATTCCAGGGTCCTCTCAGTGGAGATCTTGAGAAGTACAAAGCTTACTTGAAGAAGAATGGTAGCTAGTAAGTACATACAGAACAGATTGTACTTTACCATGCAATTGTAACTTGTGTTCTGTATAATGCCTGCTCTTGTGAAATCGCACGTTTTGTACTGTTTTCTAATCTTTGGTTGACTCGTCATTCCCTATTTGTAATTGGTCAAGATCAAGTTATCGATTAGACATACGTGGCATGGGTCTTGTGTTTGTAATCAACTTTGGTCTCTAGCTATCGAAATCTTGTCAACATGATGCGTCGTGGTCCGAGCTCCTACGATCAAGTCCACTACTATGCTCAACTGACCTACAAATACTGTGGTCTAGATGGCATCCAACGTCATTGCCGCTACCGTATTGTACCTGCTAATGATGGTCCTGAGAGTGGACTCCTTGATGATGAAGATCAAAAATTTCCCTGGTAATCGCTTTCGTTAATGTTTAGTGTTGTATTTATCACTTTCACGTACATACTTGTGTATTCTTTGCTATTACAGGAATGGAGGACCTCGTCCTACCGATACTCGCTCTCCAAACTACTTGAAACAGGAATTTGCTTCTCGTTTGGAGAAGGAAACAATTGAGTATCGATTGCAGATACAAATTCGCAACCGTGAAAGCAGTGATGACAAAGAAGTTTACAACCCATCTCTACCTTGGGATCGCACAATTTTTCCCTGGATAGATCTCGCGCACATCACGCTTACTCAACCTCTTCATCCGGCAGTCGCCGAACGCACTCGTTTCAATTTCATGAATCAGCCCGCTTCCCTACACGTCGAAGATGAAGCAGATTCAGTTTATGATTATCGATCAGTGGCTCATCTCAGGCAAGCCGCAACATCGGGAAGCTTTGAAGGCCGCAAACGATTCCGTGAAATTGTCAACAGCAACTATACTACACCAACTACCGTCGATGGAGTAGAAGCAATTGCAGACACGTGTTACTCAGTCAACGTCAAGGGGGTGAAACTTTCTGGCTCTTCGGTAGGAGCGACTGCTTATTGTGTAATTGTTGGCGATAAGAAGAGAACAGATTCTATCGATCTGATCGGAGTGATTGGGTCAGGATGTGGAGGGGAGACTATTGGCACGGTATGCTTACAATACACCTTTTGATTGTCTTTTGAATGATAACTGGTTTATATGTCCCAGTCCTGTGAAATTGGCAACGTTATTGCCATCAAAATCTCCTACACTTCTCACGAAAATGCTGCATGCTACATTGAAAAGGTGATCGTCGAAAAAGATGGAGATACATTCAAATTTCCTTGCTACCAGTGGATTCAGGGAGAAACCACAATCAAGACTGGACGAGGCATGACGCAAATATATAGTATAATTGTTGTTTTTATGGTAATTTTTATTTCATAGCAACCTTTGCTCAGCAAGACAATGGCCAAGTTAGAGCATCACGTACTGTCGAGTTGCACAAATGGCGTAGCTTGCTAAGCTGGAAGAAGGTGCCAACACAGCCATCAACCGTCAACATAGATCAGATCGGTCAACTTCCTATCCAACTTCAACTGAGTGAGAAACAGCACCGCCTCATGTCTGACCCTCTCAAGTCAGGCAGTGACTGTCTCATGCTGCATCCATTCTTGGGAGTGAACAAGACAGCTAGCAAACTAACTGACTACAGGCAGTTGTTGCGTGTACAGGTAACGAACTGTTTAATGTCACGAAATATCGCAATTGTGTTGTAGCTAATGTTGTTGTAGATCAACGGTGGACCGATTGTTGCTGATGTTTGGCAAGATGATCATGAATTTGGCCGACAATTTTTGCAAGGCATTAACCCATTGCTCGTCAAACGTGTGGGAACACAAGGATTGCCAGAAAAGTTTTCGGTCACTGACTTTACTGTCCGTGGATCACTAGGACGGGGAGTAACTTTACAACAAGAGATTCAGGTACCTAGAAAAATTAAATTTTTTATACATTTTTCTTTGTCATTGACATTTTTACGCGTTGGCAATGCCATTGTGTTTCCACATTCTAGATATAGATATGTCTTTCTTATCTGCATCATTGCGTACTCTATTGGCATCAGTTTTCTTTCGTGAGTGCATGCGTACTTGCATGACAGCCACCCATTCAGGCAGACAACGGGTTACTTGCTTACCTGCTTGCACGTCCATCCATTTTCTTGCACGTCTGTTCTCTTTGCCTGTCTGCCTGCCTGCCTGCCTGCCTGCCTGCCTGTCTGCCTGCCTGCCTGCCTGAATGCCTGCCTGCCTGCCTGCCTGCCTGCCTGCCTGCCTGCCTGCCTGCCTGCCTGCCTGCCTGCCTGCCTGCCTGCCTGCCTGCCTACATTGAAATAGTTGAAATTGTTTGTAAAACACTCTCTGTAATTATTAAAAAATCATGTATTGTAGTGTGTAGAGATTCTTTATTCTAATAAGATAACCTGCCAACCTGGATGCTTGATCTTCAATCATTAAGCCACTCTGGTTTGTATTTGCAATACTATTAACAAATTTACTGTAATACAGTTGCATATATGAACAATACAGTACATGATTATGTTTACAGTTTAAATGCGGAATGTGTAACAGAAGCTGTTTGTCTTTTTAGGCTGGTCATGTTTACATGGTTGACTACAGTGTACTAGACGGTATTACTACTCAGCTCAGGACCTACACAGCTCCGGCCATGGGTCTGTTTCTAGTGACAGCGGCTGGAGAATTTACTCCAATTGCCATTCAATTGAGCTACGGACCAACTGCTGATACACCTATATTCACTCCACAAGACAACTCAAATGATTGGCTCTATGCAAAGATTTTCCTTAAAAATGCAGATGTTCAAGTATGTTACCATAGGAACATGAATATTAAAAATAATATAGTATATGTAGGAGCAAGCAAGTAATGATCAATCCAATTTGTAAGATTTCTGTTTAAAAATTTTGTGAATAGATGTGCGCATGTCAGAGTTTGCATGAAGTGTGAGGGTTGTCTTAGACAAGATACTTGTATGTGTTATTAAATTTTCTTTTCTACCGTATAGTATCATCAAGTGATTTCTCGTCTATTCTTGACTCATTTTGTCATCGAACCAATGGCAATATCAATGTACCATAACTTGGCTTCCTGTCATCCTGTCTTCAAGCTGTTACAGCCGTGTGTTCGAAACACCATCAGCGTGTGCAAACTGACTCGTAAACACCTCATTGACAAAGACGGACCGCTTGGCAAGCTTTTGTCCGTCGGTACAGAAGGAATAGATGAGCTACTGAAAAGTAAGTCACTACATGCATCTGTTTGTGTGAGGAGTAAATGTATCTATAGATATACACTCATACGTATTTTCTACAACCCTAGAGGCTTACAAACAATTTGATTTCCGTGACCTGGTGTTGCCCGTTGCTCTCACTCAGCGAGGAGTGATTGATACTCAAAAGCTACCCAACTACCACTATCGCGACGATGGTCTCATGCTGTGGCACGCCACCAAGTCCTTTGTCGAGGAGATCATTTCTGTATGTTACAATTGTGATGACGACGTCAGGCGTGATGAAGAGCTGCAATCCTTTATTGAAGAGCTCAACAACTCCGGTCTGCCTTTCGACTCCGGCAACGGCGAGAAAAAGCACGGCATTCCTACCTTTATTGGAGGAATAAACGAGCTCGTCACCATCGTGACGGCCATCATGTTTGCTGCTACCACGCAACAAGCCGCTCTCAACAACGGGCAAGTTGATTACATTGGCTTCTGTCCAAACGCGCCAATGTCTCTACGCCGTCCACCTCCTAAAGATAAAGGTCGCATAGATATAAAAGCCATTCTGTGCGCCTTGCCTGATATCAATGCTGCAGCTACACAAGCCGCCATCGCCTTTACATTAAGTCAAATTGGAAAAGACGAGGTAATCAACTTGCAAGCAGTTTAAGTAATGTATGTAATAGTGTTGAAGCCTCAGCTCTCTGATTGTATTTGATTTGTTCATAGGGCTGTCTTGGTCAGTATCCCGAAGGATACTTTGGCGATGTTGCGTGCAATCGCGCCGTCGTGAATTTTCAGCGCCGACTGCGTGATATCGAGAGGCAAATCAGAGAGAGAAACAAGACGGTGGAGGTTCCGTACACGTATCTGCTGCCGAGCAAGATTCCAATGTGCATGGCCATGTAGTGGACTGGACAATGGCTGCTGGTCGGCCGATGGACCTATGGCTTTAGTCTTGCTAATTGTTCTGTTTGTGTTGAGATGACATTGCACACAGTATTATTAATCAGGTATTAGAAAAGTTCAAATAAGTGGTAAATATGCACTCAAGAAAAGCTGTGACTGCAAACTGAGTGTCTGTAATCTGCTATAAATAGTATAGTTTCACGAGTATACCTTTCATCCAGCGATCGCAGGGACATCATGTGTGCCTAATGTTTACATATAATTTCACACTAAGACATGAAGGACGCCACTTTCTTCCATAGTAAAATTTAATAATAACAGTATACTAAGACACTTGACAGGACGGCAGCACGGGACAATGGATAGTTTTAAGTAAATTGTAACTTTAGGAAGCTAGGGGACTAAATAGTACGATAATAGAATGGTGAGAGGCTTTTTGTTTGACAATATGCTTAGTTTCTGAACTTGTGTATGATATCTAACCTAAGCGATTGCTGCATTTATGCAGAGTGGAAAAGGTAATCATGGGAACGGAACTGAACGGAAAGTATTGTGAACACGACGGAGAGCTGTCGTCACGATCCGTCACGGTCCGTCACGTCTCTGTCGCATATTGTGAGCCTTAACTCGAGCGATTCGCCATCGATACGACATGGAACATGGACGGCATCTAGTCAATTGGAGTGCAACAACCAATAGCGAAACAGCTATTAGACTTTTACAATGTTCGTCTGTCGTTAGAGTGAAAGTACCATGTGAGAGCTTCAAATGCGGTCTAAGAAGAAAATCTCCAATTCAAAATCGACTTCCAGTTTGCTGATCAGTCTCACACATGCATATCTCCCCTACATACTTAAAGGAGACGACGAGCTTCAAGGTCGAGAAGCAAAGCCGACTGAATTCAGAAATCGCATGTTTTCATTGGCGATTGTGAAGTGTAATATGCATTACTTTGTAGACTATGAATTTAATAATTGGAAAGATTTTCACTAAATAACTCGTGTAATTGTAGGTTTTTTCATCTACCGTTTGTGTTTATATCCTGTATGTAGGGATTGACAAGGCTGTGTGGGCGTAATCATATTTTAGACCTCCAGAAATCACCTTAAAACGCGGCTAAATATCTTGAAACCGACAGGGAGAAAAGCCTATAAGTTCAACTACGCTTGAATACTTCTGAATTGATTTCAGCTTGTCTTCAGAACTAAAAAAATCCTCGTCAATTTGGAGTTTTGCTGGATTTTGTCTTCTTTCTTCTTCTTCTTCTTTTTTTATCACGCATAACTCCTTGAATAAGGCATATCTAAAGCTAAATCTTTGGGAAACGACGTAGAATAAGCCGACCTGTATTCTTTTAATAATAGAAAAAAGAAACATCTAAGAAAAAGATTTCTAGAATGGATTTGAACCTGCTACCCTACTTACTTACACGTAACTGTTGTGAGCAACAAACAATAGCCAGGCAGCCAATCACAAGCTTCTGCTACCCTGTAATGTACGTGGTCTAGGTACGAACAAGGTGACGAGAGTTCTTGACACATGCTGTTGTTGAAAACCTTTAGTTAATTAAAGCCTAAAGTTAGGCAAAGAATCGCGCTTTTGAATCGCACTAGCAAACGGAAGTGCGTATTACTCTAGAAGTAGTAAAGTTGAACGCCATCGCAATCGCAGACACGACATACTCTCATAACTAAGCTTTGCCGTAATTGGAGACCACCACTTTCAAGCAGAAGACAAAAGCAAATTCGGCACGCTTCCATCACGAAATGTCGACGTTGAATGTGACGTACATTTGTTAGGCCTAGACGATGAAATTTTGCGCACAAAGTGAGTCGACTAGAGCTACCGTATTGTCGTGTCTAAACGCCGGCTTCTCTAACCCGCAAATCAAAGACTTCGTGCGTGCAAGCCGGTCGCGTGTAGAAGTTTTGTTCAAGACGCTCAGCACGCGTACAGCCGCGCTCGCGGTCAAGTACACCTGAGCAAATGTCGGCGTGTGCGTGAGCGTCCACTAGCACCATGGCCGTTACGCCTGCGCAACTTAGTTGGCACGTGCTCAGTCACGTGGAATTGCGCGATCGCCAACATCTTCTTTCTTCTATGTCTGAATGACAGTAAGCGAACAACGTACAAGAAAGTAATTGCAGACGTTCATACCATAACTCTAGATTGTAAGGCTCATAGCACGTTTCTAAATGAGTCACACTGCCATGATAACTGCAGAGGTCGTTTTCACTGTTATCTCACATCTCCGGGTTTTTGCAGATATTACAATGATCGCAAACAAGACTCATGTGAGACACCACAGCCACCGTCGTTCGGCTTTTGTGTAAGCCTCGTAGAAATAACGATACAGACTCGAGTCTTTTGACATTTGACTGGGCTCCTAGCTGCCTGAAAATGTGGTAAGCTGCCACTGAACTCGTCTACAAGGGTGCTTCCACCTTGTTTCTCGATGCAAAAGGTGCAGTTACTTTATCCAAAAGCAGGGCAACGGCCAACCGATGAGAAAACAAGAACGGAAGTCATGCATGAGACATCGATATCGACGTCGACAGGCGCTCTAGTATGCACGAACCTCTCTCTGCTGAGGAACAACAGTATAAAACACGTCATGCAGCCGACGATTGCAAACACAGACACATGCTGCCACTCACGTCTGCAAGATATTTGAAGGAATTTAACCGCGAGGACAGGTTAGCGTACACATGTACAGCGACGCCCCTATTATCGGGCACCATCTATCATCGGACAGCCGTGCAAGAAGTAAACGAAGTAAGACTGAGCTTTGTTAAAACCCACAGTAAGAAGGATTAGTAAAGACTGTGATTCCAGACGCGACACGTCCAAAGGCTTGAATCGGTTATGCTAGGACGGTAAACATGATCCTTCTCTGCGACCCAGTTCATCCGACATCACCATCATTCACCGGACACGACCTCCCCCATGAAAACGCAAAAACAATTCTGCAACTTCGCACCTGAGATAGGTTTATAGGTGACTAGCTAACACAACAACACTATCACTGTCTCTGTTTGCTACTCTCCAGGAGAGATAGCGCACGCTCATTGAGTCGAGGTAACGTCCCTTTCGTCCGACAGTCTTTTTCTTTGCAGCAGCAGTCTGCAGGTTAATAATTTCATGAGAGAGAGAGAGAGAGAGAGAGAGCGAGAGAGAGAGAGAGAGAGAGAGAGAGAGAGAGAGAGAGAGAGAGAGAGAGTTGGAAGGAAATATCGTACGGCCCCAAATTCGTTTGACCTTTCTTTGACTCAGCAACGGTTAATAGCGGAAACTGCTGAATTTTCTCTGCTGACAAGCTCACTCTGTTGGCATCTACTAGCCCTCCGGTACTGTCTAGTCTTCCCAGCGTAAGAATTTGAACTCCTGAGTGTCTTGCAGCACAACTGCACAGGCTTGATGCACCGAATGTAGCAGACGATTCACGCATCCATGTTCGAGCTTTGCGGTGAGCACATTCTTCCAACTCGCACAGGAACAGCCCGTGCTTTCCTTTCAGGGCCCCTAAATTGTTACTTGGCTCTGAATAAAACGTGTGCAGATGTTTTTATCTCAGTTTGATATCTACCATTGCCTGACCTTGCACCGTCACGAACTGCAGAACGTCATCGTTGGTTCAACCAGCTGTACCGAATGCAGAAACTTTGTTTACTATAAGAGCAGCGAGAACCTTCACTCCTGTTCTAACAGCAGTTCTTTACCTCATCACTCTCTCATGCCCTCCATACACTACATAAGACCTATGCAAAAACAGTTAACGAGTATACAAATGTTGTCAGTCTAGTCTATGGATATGGCGCATCACATCCTTTCCGTAGATAGCTTTGCAGGTTATGTGCCCCCAAGGTTCAATTGTGAGGACATCAGTACAAATGTCTAGACCACAAAAACAGGATTCTCCAGTTGTACAAGATAGATGTTGGAGCAGATAATGTTTCTGTGCATCCTACCAACTTCTGTGTCCGCTGCCATCTAGTGATGCATTGATTTACAAAGAGGCAAGGAGCCTCTATCTTGTACCTCTCTCTGCAGAGGGTGGATGGTACACTCAGAAAACTGCAACACCTGCTCCAGTTGTCAGCAACAGAAGAAAGGAGGAAGACCACCCAAAAATTGAAAAAGAATCAGCTTGTTCTCACAGGTCAGTCAGCAATCAAATTGACTGAACTAATCCAACAAATAGAAACAGTAGCACCAGAAGCCATATATGTTCAGAAGACTTTATTCAAGCAATCCAACTATCCCATTTTATTAAAATTTGAGTCAGTTCTGTACCTGTTTGACTCGTTCAAGTGTCATGTGTGAAAAAGATGTCAACATCCCAGTTGACCTCCAATGCAACCATTTAACGTGCAAGAAGTGTGTCATTCAACATTTGCATCAGTCTCCCTTGTATGACTGTTCCCAGTGCCAGCAGCTATGAGAAGCACATCAAGAGCCCACCAATAGCATCACTACAGTACAGATGGTCATGCCACGGGTCACATGGCATCGGCCAATAGTCAAAAAGCGAAACGCAGAAAATACAATTGGCATTGTTGATAGCGGTAGAGGTCTATAGAATGCGCTGTGAGTAAGAATACAAACAAACAAACAAACCTGACTCCGCCATCTTTGGGTCTCGATTCTTCCATTACGGCGAGGCGAACATTGGTAAGATCTCCTACGAACTGAATTCCAGTAAGCACAAATAACTGGATTACAGCGAAACTCCTCGCAAAAACCGGAGAATCCGTCAAAACAGAAGGACGAGAAATGTGTCGTTTCACATGCTGCAAAAGCCTTCGAGATTTCCAGAGATCTTCTTCAGATAGCGACACTACCCGATTGTGTGGTCATACCCTAAAAAACAGCCTAGGCTTTCTGCAGTATCTGTGCGCAAATGCCAATCCACGTTAGCCTCGCCCCAGACGCATTGTAGATTGCAGCCCGGTAGTGGTGATGGCAGCGCATCCGGGGCTGCAATCCACACTGCGTCTGGGGCGAGGCTAGATCCATCGAGCGAAAACCGGTCTTTCTTAACTGAGCATGCGCAACAACTAAGTTGCGCGGCCTCGCATAGTTGAAACGCCCGTGAACACCGACACAATGATGACAAAGAAGAAGCTGTCGCTTTTAAAACTGGCATTTCATGATTGTCATGTCGTAGTTTTACGTGTTCAAATGGTACAGTACAAGTGCAAGCTAGCCCAGTGCGCTGGACTGTCAGACGTACTAAGCCTTTAAATTAGTCGTCCACACCCTTCTCGCCGACACACACACACACACACAGACATACACACACACACACACACACACACACACACACACACACACACACACACACACACACACACACACACACACACACACACACACACACACACACGCACACACACACACACACACACACACACACACACACACACACACACACACACACACACACACACACACACACACACACAGACACACACACACACAGACACACACACACACACACACACACACACACACACACACGCACACAGACACACACACACACACACACACACACACACACACACACACACACACACACAGACACACACACACACACAGACACACACACACACACACACACACACACACACACACACACACACACACACACAGACACACAGACACACACACACACACACACACACACACACACACACACACACACACACACACACAGACACACACACAGACACAGACACCGACACACACACACAGACACACAGACACACACACACACACACACACACACACACACACACACACACACACACACAGACACACACAGACACACACAGACACAAACACAGACACAGACACAGACACAAACACAGACACAGACACACACAGACGCACACAGACACACAGACACACACACACACACACACACACACACACACACACACACACACACACACACACACACACACACAGACACAGACACAGACACAGACACAGACACAGACACAGACACAAACACAGACACAGACACAGACACAGACACAGACACCGACACACACACACACACACAGACACACACACACACACACACACACACACACACACACACACACACACAGACACACACACACACACACACACACACACACACACACACACACACACACACACACAGACACACACACACACACACACACACACACACACACACACACACACACACACACACACACACACACACACAACTACATACATGCACATATGCTTGTAGCTCTCAAGTCAGTAGAACACAGCTTTATTTATTAGTGGTAAGTTATAATAAGTGGGAACCTGCATTACTGTGTGTGATGCAATAGAAATAAATATTATTATTATTAATATTATTATATTATTATTATTATAAATGTAACGTCTGCATGATGATCTATACACAAACACTGTACAGCTTATATGTATATTTGGCAAGTAGAGAACACTGTAAGCGTAAGACCCACATGCTCGAGATATGTGACTATATACATCATGTATACCAAGTATGATATAGGAAATGTGTACTCTTGTTACGCTATATAATCTTTGTTTAATTAATAGAGTAGGTTGTGCTTTCGTACTCCTAAAAACTTATCAAACTAGAATTTTAAAAAAATTTTCTCTGAAAAAAGGAATAGATGTAGGGATTGTATAAAAATTAATAGAAACAAGATTTAGATGATATGAACCAAAGCCAGACAACATTAGTGAATTCTTCCGACCCCATTCCCTACATTCTACATTTAGTGGGTTGGAAGGATTTAATAATGATGTCTGACTTTGGTTCATATTATCTAAATCTTGTTTCTATTAATTCCCAAATCCATTTCTTTTTTCAGAGAAAAAGATTTTAAAATTATAGAAATATTTATGTATTGAATCTGTTTAGTATGAAGACAACGCAAAGCAATAAGGGTGCTTTTCCTTTTCAGTAAGTCAATATATACTACTGAGTTCTGTAGTCAAATTTCTTAATGTATATTTGGATCTTAGTATCTTGGTCGTCATGTTATTACGCAAAATATCAATACGCCACCGTCAGTAGAGACGTTATTGATGCTGTCTCTCGAGAGCCTTACCACAGATGAAAGGGTTTAGGAGAAGTTCTAGGATACGAGATGTTAGCTATGGTCCATCCACAAACCCTAATGGAACACTACGACCAAACCAAATTAGTGGACTTCCGGTTTTCAAGGTTTGTTTTTGGCTGGCTGGTTAAACAGGTCTGGTCACGGTTCAGCGTCTTCTGTGCAGCCATGCAAGAGCAGTAGTATTAACTTCTTTTATGTTCTACAGAGCAACCACAGTCAATAAAGAAACTGCCAATCGGGTGTTTTACCAGAACGATCTAATTCATGTTTGTGTTTACCGAGTCTTGTCCGGAATTAACAACAGCACTTACTTGTCTGCAACTAAAATCATTCACCTTTTGAACTACGACTTTTACACGAAAAATCAGCGTTACGTATACTAATAACAATAGTACTTAACGTGAGTATAGAATTTGTACGGTTTTAGCGGTCACGTAAAACGATAGCCTTTCCGTACGATATTTACCGTGCTCAAAGAAAAATCTATGTGTGAATTCGTAATTTTTCAAGACAATTCTATTATAGATTTATAAATCTCACAGCTGCAGAAGCAACGGTGGTAAACACAGCCTTAATTAGTAGTTACAGCTATGAGTCATTATATACTGGACTTTGTTAGAGTCAGGAGATTGGACGAGCATATAGCGTACTGAAATCGTATACAGGGTTAACTGACTTTGATTTGAGACTTTAGGGTGGTTGACTGACTATGTGTATTACGCTCAGGAATGTGCCAAACCATTTTAGTGCTGTTTACTCACTCAGTGGTATTTGGGTTTTGTACTACATGTCAATCACAAAACATTGGCCGAACAGCCAATCAGATACGTGGAACGATCTTTGAAAAATTTCTTACTAATACAGTGCATGTAATTTATGTTTCGATTGCCATTTAGGTTTCCTCGGAAATATACTATCGGTCTGCAACTGCTAACGCGAAATTGATCACTTTCCTAAATCACTATTCTTATACGTAGTCTCTGCTTGGCACAGACACGCACAAAGGCACTACTGCTTGCATGAGTAGCTAGCCATGCATGAATGGCAAGAAAGCTGCATGAAAAACAGAATAGATGTCTAGCAATTACCGGTATATGGTCTGAGATTGTTTAGGGACGTGGAGTTAGAATTCAAGTTTAATAACATGTCATTTCTTATTAACTATAGTATTTTGCGTTCAATTATCCGGTTCAGGCGTTCAATATTCCGAGGTTCTGTCATAGAAGTACCAAATCTATAGTACTAATTCTTTCAGTCTGCTACCTTTAGTATAGTCAAAACCGCGCACATTTCTTTCATGACGTTTTTCTCATGTTTCAGCTGAACAATAAATGATTGATTCAATCAAGTTGGGAAGGCAATAACTAGTTAAATTCGACCTCCTTGATTAGCTAAATACTGGCAAACGACATATTTATCCATAGGCGCACAAAGAATTGTATTCGCAGCATAATATAAAGACAAACGGCCAGTACAACTGCTTGCTTGCACTATAGCAAGTTTTTCTTATTGCAAAGTGAAGTACGGAATATGACATTACTGCCAACAGAGTTCAATAGACCTATACCCTTGTTTATCTTATCGCCATTTATAACCCAAACAAGATTTGCATCACTACGATTTATGTATCAAATAGAGGTGGGAAGGAAAGTTGGAACCAGCAACTGGTATCGACCTGCCCGGCTGTTACAGCCCCGTTTAATAAATGTACGTTGAATTTAGAAGTCCTTGATCGACCAGGATAAGCCAAAATGGTGCGACCTTGTCTTCTTATCATGCAAGTGTATCTAGAGAAGATTGAAGGTACAGCCATATATTTGTTGATGTGGTTGTACAGTCAATAAGAAGAGAGTGCATGCATTGTAAACATGTGCCACGCCTTTGTAATTCGTATCATCGAAAAGTTAACTACCTACAGCAACATTTAGTGAAATTGAATACGTTTAATTAGCACCCTGCGATTGACTAACTAAACGTTTAGCTTGCGATCAATGAGGCATTATGCATCCTTGAGGGTACAACTCTAGACATTAAAGGGAGAGTACACGGGGTCACGTGCACTGGAAGCACCTTCATGCATATACTTTTCACAGAAGCCGGAAAGGTTAGAGAGTCCCAATTGTGATGCCATCTTGAAGTAAGCTTGTACAGCAAAAACACGCGGGCGAACGGGAAAGGTTCGTACTGCACCCAGCACGAAAATTATCGATTATTTGTCAAAACTCTAGAGTACGCTGACTGAGCACTTCAACGATTGCGGGTTTGTGTTTAATTACTTAATAGTTTGAGGCATGATAACTTCACTTTACATTGAAAACACCTCATTTTAATTTTCGTTTACCCAGTTTTTCCAGTGTGAAGAAGGACCATCAATTAGCTGACAACGATAACCATATACATAGTCAACATCTAAAACAGCGAAATGCTTAACTTTTCTACTTCTGATCATGCACTGCAGCTATAGCGCGTCCACTAGTCACTAGATATGCCTTTCCACTCTACTGTTATCCCTGCCATTCCTTCTTGAACCAATATCCACCATATCGACTATCCATAATTCGTTCATTGTTTTCAAGTAATGAACCAACCTGTAACAAATCAACTGTTATTGAAACCAGCACTCCAACTGATCTTATAAGGCACCTTGTCAGCGAGCTGCAGAGCAAGGCTTTGAAGACGAGTTGGTTCAGTATGATGCAGAGTGACAGACTGTCGTGATTCATCCCAAGATGCCTAGACACAGATCAACAAGAATTAATTACAACTGTGCAGTTGTAGCATTTGCTAGCGGCTACGTACCTGCAGTTCTTCAGTTATCATCATTTTGTTCAAAATACGGGAAACAACATGAGGTGGCAACTCATACATTTCACACAGAGTTGACAAACTGTAGCAATTCAATGCCAATAAGGATCTAGCCTCGTACCCAAGCTCTCACGCGCAGACAAGAAACCAAGCAGGTGTTTTTTATGCAAGCATGATTAGATAAGGCTAACATACTGAAATTGTCTGGAACTTCAAAGAGTCTAAAGAAGTATTCAAAACAGTATCACATGTAAAGAAGTCATGCATGGAAGGATAATTTCTGTGTTCAGTACCTCAAAGATTCAATGCACAGTAATCTAATTCTAATTAAACGAAAGTATTTGCCTCTTGGTTTGTA
Organism: Corticium candelabrum; assembly: GCF_963422355.1. NCBI lineage: Eukaryota > Metazoa > Porifera > Homoscleromorpha > Homosclerophorida > Plakinidae > Corticium > Corticium candelabrum. The sequence continues at coordinate 3,314,320 of NC_085090.1, forward strand.
TCAAGGATTCGCAATATACCTAGGCCTTTATGTCCAACGGCGTCGATATGTGGTGAGGCAATAGGTGATCCATGGAATCTCCAAAACTTTGGGGCGTGGTGACCTTTTTGCCAGACTAGAGATTGTGCCAACTCTAGACATTTATTTTTCGAAATCTCCTTAATTTGGTCATTTATTTGGTTATTAAAGACAAAATATTCCTGCATCTGTCCTATCCATGTCCGCTACGTTACTGCTTCCGCTGTTTTTCAATTTAAAGGAGTTCTTTCAAATTTAATATCAAGTAACAGTTGTTTAGCTTCTCAGCCATAGATTGATCGAAGACTGGTTTGTGGCACGTTTCCTACCTTGTAGTCAACCAGAATGGCAGTATTAAAGTTAAATAAACAGTGATTATTTCATATCCTCCATATCAAAAAGAGAACCGTTCTTGGAACCTTCGGCATAACAAGGGAACTTGTTCATTTTTTAGGCGGGAGTTCCTATCGTGTGCATTTATTACCGCGAATTACTAGGCATGCAGAAGCTCATGCTAAAGTAACATGTACCAGGCCCTCTGTTTGTGTCAGCTCATGAAGGCTTGGGTACGAGGCAAATGTTGATTTTGCTACCATTTGTTTACAACAGTTGATTACCTCAGTGAATCATAGACACTGCTGTACGTAAATACGTACGTTCTCAAGCTCTCTTCTTGAATTTTTCTATAAAATATCAATAAAGAATAATTGCAAATCAATACATATATATATATATAGGCATGTGGTATTCTTGCCTTGTAAGCATTTTCTTGATTCTCTCAGAGTTTAGAAATAGCTTCCATACCTTAAGCAATCAGTCGGTACAAGCTTAGAGTACCGCACGATAACAAAGTTGGACCACCTTTACGTCAAGCATATAGTCTCTACAAGCTTGCCAATCGCCTGTTTTCATAGCAGTGGCAGCAGCAACAACATGCTCACGCATACTTTCAGGTGGACCTATAATGAAAGTTTTCTATTATCTGTGATAGGTAAATTGAGCCAGTATTGCAGTAGATTAGAGAGACAGGTTGCATATTAACATAATCCGATGTTACCGAATATGGTACATTAGTGGCTCGAGTACTAGAAATATATGTTGAGTTGTGTTCACTACATTGGCGACGAGGATGGACGCGAGTAAAACATCAACAGCCACACCAATGCCTGTCCGGTGGCAGCGTTCGACAGGCTAGACGCCTTTGATGCGGAGTCCGACGAGTGGCCGCAATACAAGAAGCGAATGTTGTGCTGGGTTTCGAAGCCAACGGATGACTTCAGAATGAAGGCAATTTTTCTGTCAGCAGTGGGCGAACACACGTACAAGTTACTGCACAACTTGACGACTCTCGCCAAACCGAGAGAAAGGTCTTTCAAAGATCTGAGGAAAGCTCTGTACAGCCACTACAACCCCAAGCCTAGCCTTCACTTATGGTACAGAAACTGCAATTCAATTCGAGAGTCCGGCATACGGGTGAGTCAGTTGCAGAGTTTGTGTCCGCGTTGAGCGCGTTATCTGAGTTTTGCGAGTATAAACAGACACTGAATGAGATGATCCGTGATCGCTTAGTGTGTGATATTTACGATGAGCGCACGCAACGGCTTTTTTAGCAGAAAAGGAGTTTTCGTTTGCGCGGGCTTTGGAAATAGCGCTCTACAGAAGCGGCGGGAAAAAGTACAAACGATAATGGCGTCCAAAGTTGTTGACACGCCAGAAGAAGAGGAGGGGGCAGCAGCCAGCTGTACACCGAATACAGCCACAAATGCCCTACCCAAACCTATTATCGTTGTGGATGGTCTGGACACTCTCCTACAGAATGCAGGTTAACTTAAAGAAGCCAAATGTTTTGCATGCAAGAAAGTGGGACACCTCAGTCAAGTCTGTAGATCAAAAGGCAAAGCAAGAATTCCAGTCAAATTATGAAAACAGCAATCCACACATCAAGAAGATGACGAAGAAGAATATTTAGAGTTGAAACACATACATGTATACCCAGTCAGCAAACCCAAAATGGTTCCCTTGACGACACAAGTGAAAATAGATGAAAGATGCGAGAGAATGGAAATTGACACAGGAGCAGCGGTGACAGTAATTAGTGCCACAACATACAAGACAATGTGGGGACCGTCTCTTCCACTTCTTAGAGACAGTACCACCATACTGAGAGCATTTGGGGGCAGAGTAATTAAATTATTGGGGACTATCAAGGCCAAGGTACAAGGGGCAGACAAAGCCACTCCTAAAAAACTGGAGTTAAACGTGGTGGAAGGAAACGACCCAGTTTGCTGGGTAGAGATTGGTTACGACACATACAGGTAGATTGGAAGGCACTGTTCAATGTCCGCAGCCAAAAAGATGATTTACAGGTTGACCGTGAAGGGCAATCGTGTTGGAATTTTAAATTCTACCGTTATATCTATGGCCGACACCTTGAACTCCTGTCTAATCACCAACCACAGATGGTACTGATTGGTAAAAGACGAATCATTCAAGTGAGGGCTCGGCTTCGGCACGAATTCAACGGTGGGCACTGCTATTGGCGAGATATCAGTATACCTTTTGCTGCCGAGCAGGAAAGAGGCACAACAATGTCGAAGCACTACGCCGAGTGCCCCTACCGGATCTACTACACCATACTGCCAGCCAGAAGCAATGCTTCACGTTTTGGAACAAATGGAGAAACTTCTAGTTACAGCTACACAGATTGCAGAGTGAACCACCAACGAACCAGTACTGTTTCAAGTGCAAAAAGTGGTTAGAAAAGGCTAGGCTGACCAAAAAAAGTAGCAGTAAGATGTACAATCATACAAGATAAGGAGTCATGAACTGTTTGTGAAGACTGAATGTGTAGTGTGGAAACCAGTGTTGAGATAACACCTGCATTCCGCACACGGATCTTAACAGGGCTTCAGGAGGCCCAGTCTAAAACTGCTAGGATAAAAATATTGGCAAAGGTTGTTGATTGGTGGCCAAGCATTGACGCAGAGGTGAAACAGCTGGTCAGAAAATGTGAAATATGCCAAATCAACCGCCCAAACTTTTCTTCAGCGCCGTTACAACCACGGGAGTGGCCAAAAACCATGGTCAAGAGTACACTTGGACTATGCTGCTGCATTGCAAAATCGTTCTTATGGTCGATGTACCCAGTAATATTGGATGCACACTCGAAGTGGATTAAGGTTTACAAAACAGGACAGACATTTACAGGCTTGGTGACGGTACGTAAACTGCAACAAGCTTTTGTTTAACTCGGACTTCTGGACACCTTAGTCTCAGATAACTGGCCATTCTACCAGCAGTGAGTTTTCAAAGTTTGATCATGAGGCAGAATGGCATCCAACATATCAAAGTTGTACCATATCACCCAGCTTCCAATGGTCTGGCAGAACGTGCCATTCAGACATTCAAAGGCTGGAGTGAAGAAAATGCTAGTGGGTACATGCAGCATAAACAAACGGATTAGTCATTCTTTTTGCTTGCATACCGAACAACAGCACACACACCACCACGGGAGTATCTGCAGCCGAACTCTTAATTGAGACGGAAACTCAAGACTCGCTTGGCCTTGGCCAGGCCAGGGTTAGAGGAACGGGTGATAGACAGGAAGACCAGAGGAAGGCCATAATCGAACGGCGCGGGACAGAGTTTTACAAGCGGGAGACACCATTTACGCTCGGAATCATAGCAAGGGAGCCGCCTAGATTTCTGAAAAATAGCGGATGCGACAGGGCCATTGTCATTTATATGTTAATGGGCAGACCTGAGGCTAGTACGTAAGCACCAAGATTAAATCCAGCACAGAAATCTATCAACTGTTGAGCAAAACCAGGAGACCAAAGTAGGAACCCCTAAGCAAGAAACCGGGTGAGAGAAACAAAATGTAGAATCATCACCACCTCCAGATTCCGATGACCAACCACAACCGGAAACCATTTAACCAGATGATCAACCAACCGGAACAGCTGGGGAAGTACAACTGGGACGATCAAACAGAGTCATCAGACCGCCGTACAGACTGGACTTGTAGTAGTGAGTAGTGACTATAGTTGGGGGAAGGAATATAGTACACAAGAGAGACAAGTTGCATAGTAGGGGCGTCGCGTAATAGTGGCTAGAGGGGGCTGAAGCCCCACCACTTTTCGCGGGCGTCTTCAAAATTTTTAAGATTAAAGACCGGAGCCGAAGTCTCAGCAGCGAGTCAGCCCCACCACTTTTTGCACCCACGCGACGCCCCTGTGCATAGTAACATAATCCAAGGTAGAGCAGTGTTCCCGGTTGCGGTAGATTAGTGGCTCTAACACTAGGAATATATGTTAAGTTGTGTTCACTACATGTATTATAAATAGACAAACCGACAAGTGGACTTTGCTCAGAAACTCTCAATAGGTATCGAAATGATTTGCTAACCATGTGCTTCCTAGAGTCAAACACTTGAGCTATAGAAAGAAAAGACATAAGATATACGTGATATTCAAATTACTGCTACATATATAACCAGCTTACAAGCCATGTTGGGTATCTCAAGGAGCATGGCACACGTGAGGTACACACACTCCAACAGTTCTAAGTTAAGGTGCATGTGGAATGGAATCTGACATTGTTTTTCAACTTTTTCCTGCTCGGGTGTTCGATCAGAAAACTTCTTAGACATCAGACCCTAAAGACGCAGCAAAACAACAATAAAAAACTGTCAGGCACCATTACGTGCCATACAGGTGTACCCTACCTGCGCCAGAAGCTCTTTGGCTTTTCCACTAGATTGAATAGCTTGTAAACTGTTATGAGCATCTATAATCAAACCCTTGCGAAAAGCACATAATCCAAGCTGAACAATTGCTCTATTGTACAATACCTAGGACATAAACTAGTAAAAGTCACCAATACTCAAACTGCTAGTAATATCTAATCAATGCTGACCTGTGTAGGCACATCAAAATGCTGAATGGACTCTTGAAGATGACTCATCATAATCAAATCACGAGCTTCATACCAGTAGCCGTGCAACGCCAAGTGATAAACATTACAAAGGAGAGCACGTTTTTTTTATCCGATCAGTAGTGTCTTTAGAATAGATGGATCTACATAAACTATCCATCACCACACCATAACAGTCTGTAGAGTAAGATGTCTGCACGACTGTAGTGCTAACATCCACATTCACTTGATCATTAAAATGCAAGGAGCGTTTATCAACCTAGCAACATTAAACATTACTGTAACGTTTACACATACATAACGTCTATCCAAAACACAATACCTTGTAGTACAAGTGTTCTATCACTTTCAAGTAAATTCGACACATTTCTTCTGTTGTTCCCTTCATTTCAATATATGACTTTCCGTCTTCTAATATTCGAACTAGATGAAGTTCGTCGGTTAGCCGGTCTTTATAGTCAGTCGAATGAGCATTAGTATTTTGAAGAATGCGCACAAACTCATCATCAAGTCTTTCTAGTAGCACTGCAACACTTGCTTTTACTATTAATGGCTCATCAAGTTTCTAAACACTCCATTAATGTAACAATTTGTACAAGACGTGGCTCGAGCTTGTGATTGTTTACTGCAATATTTTCAGATTTCTCAGAAATATCATAATTGAGCTGAACATCCTGATTTCTCATCAACACCTTTAGAAGTTCTTCAACTTTACCAAGGCACCTACACAGAATAGAACAGCAAATTGTCAACACGGTAAGATACTTCACACACACACACACACACACACACACACACACACACACACACACACACACACACACACACACACACACACACACACACACACACACACACACACACACACACAGGACAATCATATATTATTTCTTCAAGTACAACTATACATAGATGTCTAGTACACTAAATAAAATACAAGCCAGTTAAGTCATCACAATCTAAACATAAACGATCTAAAACTAAACAAGCATTAAATTTCCACAGACAAACAGATAACTGTTCGTGTAGCTGGCACACAGACTGGCTTGTAGTAATGTTGCGGTGGTAAGCAGCTCTCTTGGCAATAACTTTCAAAGTTTCCAAACTTTATATATATACATACATGCATACATACATACATACATACATACATACATACATACATATATATATATATATATATATATATATATATATATATATATATATATATATATATCACGTATGTTGTTTGCCTCTCTGTCTATCGATCAATCTGTTTCATTGTTCAAAATCTGTCTAACGGAATGACTGCACTCTCTAGTCATCAATACTATAACCTCACAATTGCCATGTCTCTGCTTCCATGCAAGACTGGACTTTCACATTGTAGTCAAATATGCAAACAACAGAGTGAACAAGAAGCTTGATCGACAGAGCAGGGCCTATAAAAATACGACACAACAATATAGTTATTAACTCAAGGCCAGGCCTAGCTGCATGGTACGTGTACATAAACATGTAAGAATTTCAAGACGTCACAAATCCGTTAGATGCTAGTAGCGAGACACCATAAGCTTGTGTGCATAATCATTACAGTGGTTATACAATACTGCAAAGGGTGTGACACTTAAAGTGACTCATACCAAGCTGTTCTTGATCAGCTCTTTGTCTCAATAACTGCAACTCTTCAGACAGCAACAATCTGTCTGTTTCCAACAATTATCATCTGTAGAACACATAATTTTTTACACACCAAGAATCAAACCTACTCTCTTTTCGAGTTCTGATACCAGCTCATTTGTTTTCTCTATAACAACAGCATGGTTGATCTTTGTACCTTTCAGTTTGACAAACCAACCCTCAATGTTCTTGATAAAATCAACAAAAATTATTAAATAACCCTACACAAGCTAACAGGAACGTAGAGCGACATGGGGTAGACCTGGCTATAGCCCCATCATTTGTAAGGTGGTCATAAAAATTTTGGACTGTAAATATGTGTGAGGACCAAAGCTGTAGATAATATATACACCACCTTTTTTCCAGTCTAAATCTGCCTCTGATTCTACCGTATCCGTCAATTAGAAGCCATTAAAAGAGAGCGTTTCATAGAAGTAGGCGTGTCCTGTAGCATCGCTAAGTTTAGTCCCCATTTCTAGAGGTCACGCTACTCCTCTGAAGCTAGTATAGCAGTACTCTAAACAATGACCAAACATGCAATACCGGTCTGCTGGCTTTCCTCCCACTACTTTTAATAACAGTTAACAAAAGTTTCAATAGAAGCATTAAAAAGAGTTTTCAACTACCCATGTACGCGATCATTCACAAAGGCTATGATACTTATGGGAGATTACTATATACCTATAGCTAGAGCAACTATTTTTAGTAGAAGAGATGATACCATTGACATGCTGTCTTACGGTAAGGAGAAAAACTAGGTTCCACACAAGAGTGGAGATATCATTGTTGAACAATGATATAGGAGCATTTTTTTACCTCTCTTTTCAACTTCTGTACTTGCTTTGCAGCCATGTCATCTGTTGTCTTTTCTGCCTTATCAGTCTCCTTGTCCAGTTCACTTGGTTTTTTCTTCTCAACGTCTCCTTCTAATTTACATCCACTTGGCTCACTCTCTGGGTTCTATCACACTAAATCTTTTAAGTTGTTCACCAAAGTCATAACACTGCTTACACCTTTCTACAGGCTGCTATGTCTTCTTCAAAGTCCTTGTTGAATTTCCATAACCTTTTTTCCAATGGAGGCAATGCCTTAGTTATTTCAACACATGCAAGCAACTGTACACTTAGACATTTCAGTTATCGGTTTCTTGACTTAGCTTAGCCTGCCTTTTGAATAGTTTCATTTTTCTGCTTCCATACATCTGTGATAAGAAGATAATATAATGAGATCACCTGACTTAATCAAGGTGTTATTTGTCACTAATTTTCTTGAAAAATATTTTTCAGTTCTGCCAAAATAGAAATAGTATTCGATGATTAGATGTTTCTTCTTAAATAACACCATGTCCTTTGGTTTTAGAATAATTAACCCTTCGTCTACCGCTTGAAATAGACTTGCAAATCCTAAATGAAACTTGTTGTCCTGCTAATATTGTCTCAAACAACAGACTAACTGCAAAAAAAGATAACACTGATATGGTAAAATGGTATACAAATGCTAGTAATTACAATGGCTAGACATTAAGTTTCTGCAGCAAACAAAAACAAGTTTTGTCCAGGAAATCCGACAGAAAGCACACAACACCTGAGGGTCAATGTACCGTCATTAAAATTAATAATTACATAATGGTGACGTAATATAATGTGTTACTCTTTGCCTAATCCAGTTGTTTTCGGTCATGTGTACAATCCATGCGTATCCGTATAGCGTCGAGGCTAGCGTATAATCTTAGCTAGCCCTAGATAAAATTTTAGGCAAGCTTGCAATAGTACAACCAAGTGTGGCTCGTAATCGATGTCACGTTAGGGCACAAGCGCTGCACACCTCACAGCATTAATTAAGTTAAACACAAACTCGCGATCGGTGCAGTGCTCACTCTGTAGAGTTTGACAAGTGATCGTTAGTTTTCGTGCTGGCTGCTACAATAAACAGTACTAACCTTTCTCGCTCACCCTCGTGTTTTTGCTGTATGAGCTAGGGCATGTCAAGATGGATGTCACAATTGGAGACTCTAGACCCTTTCCGACTGGTCTGAAAAGTTGCAGATGCTTTCAGTGCACGTGATCCCGGGTACCTTCCCCCTAACGTATATAGTTGTACCCTCAGGATGCATAATGCTTCATTAATCGCATGGTCAATTAATTTATTTAGTTAGTCAATCGCATGGTGCTAATTATACGTAATCATTTACAAAATGTGTTATATGAATAGCTAACTTTCGATGGTACGAATTACAAAGGCGTGGCACATGTTTACACCCTTTACACTCTTCTTATTGACTGTACAACTATGTCAGCAGATAGTTTGGATAGCATTTCTTTCCTCATTAAATACGTATTGCTTATCTAATAATGTGGCTGAATCTTCGATTCTCTACTATATAAAGTTGCATGAAACGAAGGCTAATAATTTGCACCATTTTGGCTTAAACTTGGTCGATCAAATCACTTCTAAATTCTAAAATTTAACCTCGGTGCGGTAAACGCTTGGCATGTCGATAGCAGTTGCTGGATCCAACTTTTCCTCCCACCCTCACTCGATTTGCAGGTATACATACGTCGTTCTGATGTAAACCTTGTTTGCGTTGGCAATGACGTTACTAGACGAGGGCAGGTCTACTAAACTCTGTCAGCAGTAATTTACTTCACTTTACACTAAGAACAACTTACAAGCAAGCAGCTGTACTGGCCGTTTGTCTTCATAATTATGCTGCGAATACAACTCTTTGTGCTCCTATGGATAAATATGTCGTTGCCGGGCATTTAGCTAATTAAAGAGCTCGAATTTTACTACTTCTCGCTTTACACCTTGGTTGAATTAATCATTTATTGTTCAGCTGAAACGTGAGAAAGACGTCATGAAAGAAATGTGCGCGGTTTTGACTTTTAGGTAGCAGACTGAAAGAAATATTACTATAAATTTGGTACTTGTATGACAGAACGTCGGATGATTGAATTTCTGAGTCGGATAATTGAACGCCGGATTCGGCTAACTAAACGCAAAATTCTATAGTTAATAAGAAATAACATGTTATACTTGAATTTGAAACTCCACCTTATACAATATCAAACCATATAATTGCTAGACATCTATTCTGTTTGTTTTGCAGCTGCATTGCCATTCTTGCATGGCAAGCTAGCTGCTCATGCCAGCAGTGGTGCCTGTATGCGTGTCTGTGCCAAGGAGAGACTATTGTCCATGCACGTCCCATGTCCTCTAGCATGGCCGGTGGAGCCCTCCAGATGTTGGGTGGGCCAGGCTTTGCTTAGATAAGCTCCGCCCAACTGACACCTTTTGACTAAAGCCGTAGAGCTAGGATGGAGTCTGGTTAAAGACAACGTTACTAGAGGGTGGTCTAACTACTGCGGTAGTATTATTGTACTCTAAAAATATTTAAACATTTATTGAACTGCACGCAAAAAATTGTCATCTGTTAGAGACCGAAAAGACCAAAAATTGACTTGCGTTGGTCATTAGCACTAATGAACTCATTT
>NC_085090.1:3329428-3471928 GCF_963422355.1 Corticium candelabrum
GCAGTCCTTGATAAATATATAACCTATTTGATCGTTGATACCTCTAAACAGGAGGTAAGCGCCAATAGTCCCCTGACAAAAATACATTTGGCAGAATTTGTTCAGGTCAAAATCTGTTTCGACGTCCCTGAGCAAAATTTCCGTAATCTGGTATGCAATTTCTATTTTTGAACAAACTGAATAATGGTGGGGACATTATTTATAACATGCTTAGCGACGCTTTTAAAACTTTCCTATTCTCACTTCTGCAAAAGGTGAGTTTTGCAGGAAATTTCGAACAGCTATGTGCTACATATAATGTCGCTGATTATATAATGCCAATTCTTTTTTAAAAAATTGGCTAGCTTTACCGTGTACTATTTCTATGGAACTTTGCTGGCACAATCTCTATATAGTGTGCGAGGGATATCAATTAGCGCAACGTATCGACGCCTAAAAGACTAGTATATTTGCAAGTCTTGCAAAATGAGAACTGAAAATTACACTTACAATCAAACTTTTAAGAATAACATGTAACAAATAAATAATTTATTTAACAAATTTTCTTGTTTTCTAGTAGCAGCGAAGGTATCGCGCAGATTAAACACTATCAATATGTCTGTATTTTGTGGGCGGTGCAAGGACCTTGAGAAAATAGAGGCAAAACTATGCTGTAATATAGAAGACAGAAATGACTCTTCTTTTAAACTATTGGTATCAGCTCGTGTCTCAGATTGTATCAAATATTTCTACACAAATGTGTTTGTGGTAGTTTGTGTCAGGACCAGGAGGAGTAGGAAAAACTCGTCTCACTGCCAAATTTGCAGAAAAAAAGAAATATTTCTACAGAGGTGGGGTGTACATTTTTAATGCACAATCAACGTCAGCGTTTCGACAATCGCTAGAGACGAATGTACGTTCATTGTAGCAGTGTCACTTTAAAAGTTTATTGCAATCGTTAAAATGTGATTTAGATTGCTGAATCTGAAGTAATTGGCACAAGCTTAAAGTCGGATTTAGCTTCGCAATACAATTTCTTTGTCCACCAGCTGCAGAAGCAAAAAGAAAATGTGCTATTCTTGTACGACAGTTGTGACAAGTTGGAGATTATTGAAAAGCTGATGCCAAGAGAAGATGAGCAAATTCATGTTATTGTCACGACGAGACAACGTGACGGTCACTTCTTCTTAGATCACAGTCCTTACAATGTGTTGCACCTTGATGTATTAGAAACTGACGATGCTGTCCAAACTCTGCTTGCGTGGAAAGGAAATGGACAAAACGATTGCGGTATTGACGACGAGTGCAAAGAAAAATCAAGTGCAAGAGTTTTAGTTGAGCGTCCAGAAATTGGTCGCCTGCCGTTGGCTATTCGTCACGCTGGAACGTATCTAAGAGAGACGAAGATTAGTTGTGAGGAATACGGTGACTTGCTTGCCAAAAGGAAAGAGAAGCTGCGGACAATAGGAAACGATATGAATGAAATTCTGAAATATAACGGGTTGCAACATCTTGTAGACGCACTTGAAGAGGAAGGGATTGCGAATGTGAGAGACTTTAGAAATCGTAACTTAGCGCAACTTCAAACTTCATCTTTAATAAAATCTCACGAAATCGAACAGCTCATTGGAATAAAGGAGAAACTAAATGCAGCAACGGTTATGACGTGGGACTTGGATATTGAAGAAATAATGAAGAATGCAGACGAAACGAGTAGCACGATACTTCAAATGGCGTCTCTTCTTGACGGCAAATTGATTGCTAAGGATTTGTTATTGAGTATAGTTTTCGATCAAGATGGCAACGTGTCTGATCAAAATAGAAATCTAAATAATCCATTTCTCGTTTGTCAAGATTTTGTCTTGTTAACGATGACGACCGTTGCAGCATGCACGGTTTGGTGCAGCAGAGTGTGGTGGAAGCAATGATAAGACAAGGAACATTCGTTTGTCAACTGCGTGCACTATGCAATTGTCTCACTGGTATGTTGCCTCAATCAGTGGACCAAGTTCGTAGAAGGTTGAATGACAAACAAGTGATGGATCTAGCTTCTCACGTTTATGTAGCTTCTTGTCATATTTTGCGGTCTGAGCAACTGCACGAGGAGTGTTGGTTGCTATTGCGAATATCCTGCTGCATGGCAATAGAGTATGAGCATTTAAAAGAAGCGGAACATCTCTGTCAAAGTAGACTGGATTTAATAAAGAGAAGAGTCTCACATGAATCCAACGTTTATAACAAGAAACTCTTTTATTGTAAGTTATCTAACATTAATGTATTTCAATTCAATACGTTCCTGAATATTCTGTCTATTTGTAGCATTGATGGATGTGTGTCAATTTTTTTTTATATGAAATTTGGCAATTCTCACGAAGCTATCAGCATTCTAAAGGAAGCGTTGGAGCTGAGTAAGAAATGTGGTACTCAACTACATCCGACGTCTTCTTTTGGAGGTGCGTGTATATATATATATATATATATATATATATATATATATATATATATATATCATTTTTCGTAAAATCCCATTTAGATGATTTTATAAACTAGAGATTAGATTTAAAGCTCAATTAAGGCATATTCTATTTTTACAATCTCGATTATGTACTGTGTAATCACTAAATACTAGTATAATTATAATTTTAGTAACAAACTTTGGCTAGAATATTCCTTTGTTACTGCGTCTAGTACAGGCGCGAAAGGTTTCTTACAATATTTTGAACTGTACCCTTAACAATGTTTCTCTATATTAAATCATTTCTTGAAATACAAATTTATATTCTATAAAACATAATTTTATTTATCTCTATTAAAAATTTCTCTTGCATAGCCAGACCTGAAGATCATCTTCTTTCCAACAGGGAAACGGTATTGTGTAGTTCCTTTCATCTTGCCATATTGCCATAGCACGGAATACCAGTAAAATAGATACCCTACAAATTTTATAAAGATAACATTAATTAATGGATCTAGCGCCTAGTGGTGACTGTTGGGTGTTAGCAAGATGGTAAAATAGTCCGTGTTGCTATGTTTGACTGACTATATAGGCAAGCCACGAACAAACTTTTCATAGCCCTACCCTTGATGTGAGTTCTTTTCGCGAACAGTCGTCGAAATGTGGTGTAATCGCGCCTTTTGAAATCATTGATTTTCACCTACTGATTTCTGCTGTGACTAGCACTTACGAAATCGCTTAGTAAGTAGGCTAGTCTGGTGAGAAGCTAGATGATACGCTGTCTTGCGATGTACTTCTTGTTACTTGCAGGAAGGCGATCATCAATTCATTAGTTTGTTTGGCATGCCATTGTTCTATTAGCTAGTCGTAATGCACGTTGGCCGTGATCTCACCAACTTTGCCGTTTGCAAAGGCGACTTCGGTTCTTGGAAAGGTCTAGGTCAAACACAACCTACGTACAATGCAATTGTTTTTCACATCCGATGGTTCCGTTGCTCAGGTTGCTGTCAAATAATGTTTGACGTGTTTTCAGTGAAAAACCAGACAAACGAAGTAAGAGATCCTGCACTCACCTCTCCGTAAGAACAAGCAGAGCACTAGTACGTCGACACACAGAATAGCACCGACCTTGTAACTGGACTATCATACTACCAGATCGAACACGTTTTTGCTCTCCACTACAGGTATCGCTAAGTAAAATTTGATGAATGCAAATGGAAATCTCTCACACCATTTTGAAGACAGTTCGCGACAAGAACTCACCTCAACAGCAGGGCCATGAAATTATCTTACTTAGGTTACTTACAATCGATATAGCATCGATGAGTTCATCCAGTAAACGCCCAGGAGCAACGAAGATGCGCGAGAAGTGGTAATTTATCGTGTCTCTTCATAACAATTAGTGGGTCTTTTTTTCAAAAGAATACAGTTGTGTGGCAACATGGTCAAAATTAAAGGAACGTCACTAGACCATTTTGCTGATTGAATGTTGATGGATTTAGATTTTGCTACACGAGTACTGAAAAGTCTATCATTTCTAATATGCTAGCAATTTGTAAGATATTTTAATTAATGAATAATACTATCATTTTATAGCTCAGTTATATATGGCTTCTTGCTACCTCTCATTACAACAATACAAACTATCTGAGCAGCTCAATCTGCACCTTCTCAACGTTGCCCAACATGAAGTATTACTACATTCGCACATCTCTATTGGTAAAGTTGAACTTAATGAATGTTGATTGTGGTAATAGTATCGCTAAAGTGTCTGAATTTGGGAGTATGTTGGAATGTTTTAGTAATTTCTACTATCTGTGTCTTTCGTTATTCCAAGCCACTAGAATCTTTGTTTACAACTTCTTGCTCTCAAAGTTTACCTTAAACAATAATATTCAATATTTGCACAAAGACTCTACATTTCAAAATTGCTATGGTTTCTAATGTGTAGGTCCTCTCTGGATCTTGAGTAGTAAACCTGTTTCTTGACAAAATGATGACAACGTGCTAGCCAATACGCTGATGGAGCATGTTTTAATACATGTGCAGTTTGTCTGGACCAACTGCAGACGCATAAAGAAGTACAACAAATGACGAATTCAACTGTTGACGTATATCATAATGTCATTCATTTACTTAAAGGGAAAGTCCAAAAAAATAAACTAAACTTGTATGAGTAGATCTTACGAAGACAAATCGATCGGTATAATTTACTCCGTTATCTTCGCTTTTCTATATAAGCACGAGCGATGTTTCTGTGATGTGTAACGCCCACGCGCGTGCTCCGCGCTTCCTGGTGGATTACGGTCTGCCCACCGCAAACGAATCTATGCGTTTACGGATGACTGCTACAGATATATAGAGAATGACGAATGTGAATGCGAAGGTATTATGAAGATCTGCCTTCTTGCCGTCAGTGGCTCCTCCCTAAAGTTAAATGGTGTCGGTAGAGCTGTTTTTCTGCCAGACTTTGAAGCAGAATTCCTCAATACCACGGCTTACCTAGAGAACATGCTTGTGCTTGAGTATTTCTTTATCCTTGTTCTTTTAATAGCCGAAGAGAAACGTTCAGCGCGCCGTCTGGCGTGTGCTACAGAGGATGACCCTATTTTGACATCCGGGATTGTAAACTTCTACCAATCAGCTGCAAAATAAACTGAGCAAACGGGATGTGAATATAGGAACGTCCTCTGTAGCACACGCCAGACGGCGCGCTGAACGTTTCTCTTTAGATATTAAAAGAACAAGGATAAACAAATATTCAAGCACAAGTGCGTACTCTCTGTAAGCCGTGGTATTGAGAAATTCTGCTTCAAAGTCTGACAGGAAACAACTCGACCGACACCAATATACTTTAGAGAAGAACCACTAATGGCAAGTAGGCAGATCTTCATAATATCTTCTGTAGTGTTCTGGTTGATCTATTGTTCTGCACACTCAACACAACTCAACACTCTAACTAACCCGTATATAGTACCCGTATATAGTACTACAATACTCTAATATACTACAACCCCTCCTTTTTCTCACTACTCTATTACTAACTCAAAGTAACTGTCTGTCAGTCAAGCCTACGATAAGCTGTAGTCTTTCAGGCGGACAGGTGGCTGTCTCTCTCTTCTTGGTCTTCCTTCTTTAGTTGTCTGTTTTGCCTGTTGAGTAGGGAAATGTTCGTCAAGGTCGTTAGTCGACTCTTTCTCTTGTACAGAGGGTGTTTGTCCTTCCTCGTATGGTCTCGTGTGAAAGATGTGTCGTCGGAGTGTCTTATTCCCGTTGGATATAACTACTTCTGCTCCGGCTCTGCTGATCACGTTATAAGGTTGCCATTCATAAGTGGTAGTCAATTTATTGGTCTTCTGCTGGCGTAACAGTACTTTGTCTCCTACTTTTATATCGTCGGTTTGTGCTTTTACTGCGATATCTCCATGTCTTTTCCCTTCCTCCTTTTTTCGCAAATCTTCATCTCGCATATGTCCGTCGAAAACTGGGGTATCTTGTAACCCTAAAGTTGGCAGTTTGCATCGTACTTTCCTTTGAAAGAATGCGTCAGCTGGGCTGATTCCAGTTGTGGAATGTGGTGTGGTGCGGTATGCCATGAGGAAGATGTAAAGTTCTTGTCGCCAATCTTTACCTTCGACTTGTGCTGTCTGCATAGCGTGTAGCAAAGTGCGGTTCTGTCTTTCGACTTCTCCATTGGCTCTGGGCCATAATGGGGGGCTGGTGCTGTGCTCCACTCCATAGTCTTTGAGAAAACATTCGAAGGAATGGTCCATGAACTGTGAACCGTTGTCCGTTATCATGGTGTACGGAGCACCATATCTAGAGAACGTGGTCTTTAGCCTGGAGATAATGTCTGAAGCTCTAATTCGCTTCAACAGATCTACTTCGAAATATCGGCTGTAGTAATCCACTACTACTAAAAGATATTCACCAGTCGGTAAGGGACCAAGTATGTCAGCAGCAATCGTTATCCATGGACCTGTTGGGAGCTGTGTCCTTTTCATGGGAGGTGGGTGGGATGGCAATTGGGTAATTTGACAGGCGTGGCATGTTCTGCACATGCGTTCCATTTCGCGGTCGACGCCTGGCCACCATACTTTGGTTCGTAGTCGATCTTTGCACTTTGTAATCCCTTGGTGCCCCTCATGTGCTAATTGTAACACTTGGTTCCGAAGTTTAGTTGGAATCACTATTCTACAGTTTCGAAGAACGATATAACCAACAATGGTCAATTCGCCAAATACATGCTTGTAATTTGCCGGTACATTTGCTTGGTTTCCTTCTCGGATACTCCTTCGTAGTGACTGTAACTCACTGTCTTCTTTGGACGCTTCTTCAATTTGTCTCGGTGAGATCGACGAAGGTGCGGCTTCTCTTGCCACAAACTTGATGTATTCGTCATTCTCTCCACCTTGATCACGCAATGACAATCGTGACAAGGGGTCAGCAATATTGTACTTTCCTGGCGTGTAGATCACGTTGAAATCGTAGGGTTGGAGTCTAAGAACCCAACGTTCGATCCTCGCCGAAGGTTTGCTTCGAGGTCCATAAATAGTTTGAAGTGGTCTGTGATCTGTAATGAGATCAAATTTCCGACCTGCCAGATACAGATTAAATCTTTCACATGCCCAGACTAGGCCTAGCGCTTCCTTCTCTGTTTGAGAGTATCTGCGCTCTACATCAGTCAGACTTCTACTCGCATAACTGATAGGCTTCTTTATTCCATCTTGTTCCTGCCAGAGAACAGCTCCTAGTCCTACAGGACTTGCATCAGCTACGACACTGGTGTGTGCTGTTCTGTCAAACACAGCAAGGGCGGTGGCATCGCGTAATCTATTCTTAATAGTTGCGAATGCTTCTGCTTCAGTCTTTGTCCACACGAAAGACTGGTTGGCTCTCGCACACTTCCGAAGAGGGTCTGCAATTGTTGCTAAGTCTGGTATGAACTTGGCACAAAAATTTACTATGCCGAGGAAAGATCGTACTTCCGTTGCTGTCTTAGGGTCTCGGGTTGCCATGATAGATGCTACTTTATCGTCTGCCGGTGATATACCCTCTTTGGATATCACATGTCCCATAAACTTGAGTTTATCCATATCAAAGTCACACTTTTCGGCATTGAGCGTCAATCCTCTGTCCCTGATCCGATCTAGGACAGCTCGTAGTCTCAGGTCATGTTCGGCTTTGCTAACTCCATGGACCAAGATATCATCGGAGATATTTGTGGTTCCCTCACAGCCTGACAGTGTCTGCTGGATGATACGTTGGTATGCCTCTGGGGCGGATGATACTCCGAACATCAATCTCTTGTATCGAAATAATCCTTTGTGGGTGACGAAGGTAGTTATTGGTCGTGATGTTTCATCCAGTTCGACCTGATGAAACCCCTTCTTAAGATCTAGTCGACTGAAGTGTTTGCTGTGCCTGAGCTCTTCCACTACTTCATCGACTGTGGGTATTGGGTGTCTCTCCCGGATGACGGCTTCATTGGCTCGTCTCATATCTACGCAAATTCGAACTTGGCCTCCCTTCTTGGGTATCACCACGACGGGACTGATCCAAGATGTCGGTCCTTGAACTTCCTCGATGACGTCTGCTTCCAGAAGATGATTTAACTCTGCTTCAACCTTGTCTCTCAAGCCAAATGGGATCCGTCTAGGTTGCTGAGCTACGGGGGTCACAGACTCGTCAATATGTATCTTCAATTGGAAGTCTTTCAACTTCCCTAATCCTGAGAAACAATCACTGTACTCCTCTATTAGTTCTTTTCGACCAAGCGTGTTGTCTTCTCGAACAGATCCTAACGTTAGGAGATGCAGCTCTGGTGCAGTCTGACGTCCCAGCAATGTTGGTCCTGAACAGCGTACAACAATAAATTGGGTTGTCATTTGTTTGCCTTCTGACGCTACTTCTGTGTCAAATCCCCCAACTACAGACAAGGGTCTGGTTGAACCATACGTGTAGAGGGTTTTCTTCACTTTGCATGATTTGTATTTCATCCCTTTGTGTTTCAACCGTGTGAACTCTTGTTGTGACATAATATTACTACAGGCTCCACTGTCTATGACAACTTGTGTATCAACTCCACCAATTCGAATAACAGCTGTAGCATGTTCGTGATTTACAGCGAACACATACTCTGAATCAGACTTACTCAAGCATTCCCCTTGTTTACATTGACTCTCTTCTGTCATGAGGACTTTACCAGTCTTCGAGCTGTTGCTCTTCGTCTTGCACATACGAGCATAATGTCCTTGCTTATGACACTTGTTGCATTCTACTTTCTTTGCTGGACATTTTGCGTCTGTTGGGCCGTGGCCTTCTAGTCCACATCGTGAGCACTGCTTCGCGTGTTGTGGCTTTTTCGCTTGTGGTTTGCCCTTACTTTTGGCTTGCCTGTCCTTCCATGTAGATTCTACTCGAAGGGTTCTCTCAGTGGAGGGTCCTGCATCTTGTTGACTCGAAATGTCTCTCTCTTGCGCGGCTACTGATTCTAGCGTACGTGCTAGGGATATTGCCTTTTCCAGAGTCAGGTCATTACCTTCCTCAAGCAGTTTTGAGCGGACTCTTGAACCATCACACTTCTCTATCAGTTGATCCAGAATGTTCTCATCAGAATCTGCAAAGCTGCACTTGGCGGCCTGCTGTCGGAGACGACTCACAAATCGATCAATCGCCTCTCCCTGTTGTTGCCGTATTTGTCTAAATCGGTAACGTTCATAGTATTTGTTGACTAGCGGTTGGAAATAGGTATCGAGTGACTGGATGGCAGATGCATAGGTATTCCCCGTGTCGTCTAGAGTCTCAAAGATCGTTTGGACTCGCGGTCCAGCGGAATGCAGCAGGAGTGCTCTCTTCCGAGCGTCCTGGTTGATGCCTCGTCCGTCAAGGTAGTACTGAAAACTACGCTTCCATTTTTCCCAGTTTGCGCCTAGGTCAGACGTTGATTCGTCTGGAAATTGAAATCGCTCCACTGGAGGTATCTCCATTCGCCTATTTGGGACTGTTACAGAGCTCCGTAGAGGATATCAACGCGCACGTGGTCACCTCTTTGGGGGTCCTTGTGTACCTTACGCTCCAAACAGCGCACGGGCAGTGGTATCAAACGTACCTTTCAAGATGCCGGTCGATCCTTCTCCAGTCTGGCCTATCCTCGTCGCCAGTTGTAGTGTTCTGGTTGATCTATTGTTCTGCACACTCAACACAACTCAACACTCTAACTAACCCGTATATAGTACCCGTATATAGTACTACAATACTCTAATATACTACATCTTCGCATTCACATTCGTCATTCTCGATATATCCGTAGCAGTCATCCGTACATGAATTGATTCTTTTGCAGTGGGCGGAGCTTAATCCACCAGGAAGCGCGGAGCAGGCGCGTGAGCGTTGCACATCACAGTAACATCGCTCGTTCTCGTATACAAAGCGAAGATAACAGAGTAACTTATACCGATCGATTTGTCTTGTAAGATCTACTCATACAAGATAGGTTCATTTTTGTTGGACTTCCCCTTTCATTATTACATCGTGAAATGTCGGAGTTGCAATTGAAAGGTCTTTAGTTCAAATGTAATACTGCAATGAAACGTTCTTGTTTATACTGTTTCTCTGTGTAAGCACAATTACAAATAAGACAAATTTATATAAATATTTTACTGACAGAGACTATCTAATTGAGTAATGAGAATGTAAAATTGATTTTATTGTTTGTTTAATGTATTATAAGTCTATTTAGTTGTTAACATATTTGCATTGTTTAGTTCTCAACAATCTTGCATTAACATACGATAAATGGGGAAAGATATCTGTGGCAATAGAGAACTATGAAAAGAGTTTAACTTTGAAGAGAATTCAGTCAGATGTAAACGAGTTAGAGACATCCACTAGTACGTATAGTTATATGAGACTTTTAGTTTGTTGCTGTCGTTCGAGATCACGTTAATTCCTTTGTTCTCCAGCTATCATAAATCTTGCATTCTGTTATCAAAGGAATGGACAACTAGACCGAGCTCTCAAGCTCTATGAAGAAGCGTTGATAATCAGAACAAAAGTCTTACCGTCTTTTCATCCTTCATTAGCGTTGGGTAGGTTTTTTAAATTTTATAACGTATATTTATATAAAAACCATTAATTAAAATGAATTTCTTAGTTCTTTATTTATCAGATGAAATACATTCTGGTGCATTACCAGCAACGTTGTGATTCTATTCATGCAAAAATTTATTATTGGACTTGATTTATTGATTTCGTTGTGCTATTTCTTTTATAAAAACTTTCTCACCGATTATGTAAAAACAAATAATTCTAGGCGTCAATATATAAAAGATGAACGTCGACTCTGTCTTTTCTATACGAAATGATTCTTTATTATTTTGTGTGTTACCGTTGTAGTAATGATGCGTCTTTCTTCCTGCTACCGTAAGCAAAGACGGATGGATCGAGCGATGCCGTTGGCCTTGAAAGCTCTTCGTGTGGCGTTATCATCGCTTCCCAGCAAACATTCTAACTTGGGATGGTGTACGGACAAGAAGCAGATTCTCTCTTTGTTACAGTTAATTGCTAAATTTTATCATGTATAGGTTTGAACGAAGCTGCTTTATGTCATGACGACTCAGGATCGTTTGATGAAGCTATTGGATTGTATGTAAGATCAGCAGATATCTTCAGTCATCATCTGCCTACAGAGGCTACCTCACTATCTACCGGTATGTTTCACTTATTTTTCCGCGGGTATTTGTTATGGATGAAGGAAATGAGAAGAGATAACCTCATAGTTTCATTTTTTACTTTAGTAAATCATAACCTTTCGTTGCTGTATAATAAAATTGGACAAAACGAAAAAGCGTTGGAACTCATGGCAGAAAGTATAAAAGTCAAGAAACAAACCCTACCTGAAAACCATCCGGAAATTGCTAACTGTTAGTATTTGTTACTGTTGGTGTAAATCGTGTTTTGTGTACAGTCGATATAACATAATGTGTATTTTGTAGCTCTAGTGATGCTCGGCCGAATTCTGTTTTACAAGAAAGACTTTGACGAGGCCGTTGTGCATCTTGAGTCAGGTCTGTCTATTCTACGAGAAGAACTAGCGAGTAGTCCGTGCACAGCCAATGGTACGAATGTCTTGCATTGGTGTTGCCACTTTTTTGTGTCTCAATCCAACATTTATCATCGTGTTGACTGCAGGTCTGTATTATCTTGCATGCATTGCGATGGAGCGAAACAAATTGATAGAGGCACATGTTCACGTCACGCAGTGTTTGCGTTTGAGCCAAAATATTTACCCAAAAGAACACAACCAAATTATTTGTGGTATGAGTCTTTAACATAACATCTTCTCGTTTCAACATTTCTTGATTGCTTTATGCAGCACAAAATTTGTTTCATAAAATCCAAGATAAACTAGCAACATCACAAGTTAGTGCAAACGAACAGAAATAGCATCAGTAATATAATGTATACAACAAACATAAAGATTATAGAGTACACGGCTGTTCAATAAAACAATTATTCTAATGTAGTAGTTGGTTTGCCGTTAATGGTAATCCTTCAAGCTTGTTGTCTTTCAGTCAGTATAAATTACTCTACATCAAAGTGTAGCGATTGCTTATTGACTTCTTCGCTACCTTTTTTCAATGTTTAAAACAGCAACATGTATGGCATTATTTACATAAAATATATATTATAACTAATAATATCATTAATAATATATTCAAGCTACAACGAGATAGAATTGATTATGTCTAGTTTTTGCATTCATTAACCGACGAGAAAATTCCTTGATCTTGAGATCCCGTCAGTTTAGTCGAATGAATAAAATTAATTGATAGAATTATGTGAGGATGGATAAATTGCTGCAAGAAATGGGCTGTGCAGCATATAGATTATACAACTTTTCTATCATTTGTTTTGAATCTCTACATCTCTGCAACTGTTTTTGCTATGACGTTTCACAATTCTAAAGATCGTGTTGCGTGATCATGTGGAATCCATTCGTAAACTGAATTGGTCGTTGCTGAATGAGACTTTACTATTTCTACACATTTGTCTACTCTCGAATCTTTAAAAGGCTTCGTCGCATTGTAGATTTTTAATGATAATGAGATATAAATC
Organism: Corticium candelabrum; assembly: GCF_963422355.1. Classification (NCBI taxonomy): domain Eukaryota; kingdom Metazoa; phylum Porifera; class Homoscleromorpha; order Homosclerophorida; family Plakinidae; genus Corticium; species Corticium candelabrum. The sequence continues at coordinate 3,341,982 of NC_085090.1, forward strand.
TTCGTCGACCATATCATCGTGCACTGTATTGAATCCTGACAGCAAGACTTAGTAACTTTGTCAATTTTACAGTCCGTCGGGCAATCTCCGTAACAGCGGGAAAGCCGTTACTTATTATAATTTTTGTATCCGGTCATGTAATGTCGCGCTGGAGATGTGGTTAGTGTTGTGTATGGTTTCCTGCATCTGGGGGGTTGTGTTGCTTTGAATGAATTCCCGTGAATTTTGAGTTGGCCTAGAGAGCGTATATGTTATAGCAGTAAAATATAGATAACTTGTGTTACACGAACAGCACATTTTGGCGATGAGGACGAGATGGCAACGACTTCAGGCGTGCAACCTCCTCCTCCTTTCATAAGCTGTCCAGGTGAGCCCTCAACTGATTGGAGGGCATGGCTGACGGCGTTTGACACGTATTTGACTGCTTCGGGACTGAATGCTGCGGAGGTCAGAGATGAGCGAAATATTTCGTTGCTACTTCAATGTATTGGAATGGAAGGACAGCGCCTTTTCGCTACACTTGGCACCAGCGAGACGTACAAAGGAACGAGAGAGAGACTGAAGCAGTCCTTTGGAAAAACTAAGAATGTTATAGTTCAGAGGTACAAGATTAAACAAAGATACCAACGGCAAGGTGAGTGTGCTAAGGAGTACGTTTCGACGCTTCGTGAGCTGGCGTTAAGCTGACGGTTTGGTAAGCTGCATGATGAACTAGTCCGTGATCAACTTATTGAGAAGACGATTCACCCAAAGGTTAGAGAGAGACTGCTGATGGAGTCGGACGACATGTCGTGTGAAAGGCTTTGAACCTGGCTTCTCAAATTGAGCAGACGCTGCTTGAATCTTAGAAGATGGAAGTTAGAATAGAGTTTGAGGAGAACATTGTGGGTTTAGACAGGGAAACTGATGTTTAGGACACACTAAGGGTAATGTCATAGGTCATGTTCGTAGAGTTCAATCACAAGGCAGGGCTAACACACGAAGTAGTTCAATACTAACGTGTAGGAACTGTCGTCTTCAACATCAACAGTCAAGAGCTTCTTGATGTCCAGCGTTTGGGAAGATATATCGCAAATGCGGTAACGCTAACCACTTGGCTCGTTGCTGTAGAATTCTTACATCTCAAAGCCTGGACAGGCAAAGTGGAGTAAACATGTTGAATGACACTAGTAGTCAAGAGTCTCAACAATTTACGATACTGAACATGATTGGAGACGTGTCACTGGGAAAGTTTAAGAAATTAGTTTGCGTACTGGGGAAGAGTACTATCAGTATAATTGTTGACTTGGGCGCTAATGTGTCCGTCCTAAACAAAAGTACGTTCAATGAATTCCTGGCGAAATGCTCTGTGTCTCCATCATCAATGAAGCTTGTTAGCTACGAAGGATCTCCTATTAAAGTGATAGGAGAGATTCATATTCCAGTCCAGTGTGGAAAGCACAAACTAGGTGTATTCCTTTCTACGTGACATCTTCTGGAGCTAACATTATGGGAGTGGATCTTGCTGATGCATTAGGGTTGCAAATAGTTCAAGACGATCCGACTCAAAGAAAAGAGCCTACCCTACAAGAGGTATCAAAATGGCAGAGTGAATGGCGTACCCGTTATACGGGCTTAGGATGTATCAAGGAATTTGCTCATCAGCCCGTGTTCAACCCATATGTTAAAGCAGTGGTGCAATCTTTACGCCGAATTCCTTTGGCGTTGCGTGACGAGGTTTCGCTAGAGTTGAAGTGATTGGAATCAGAGGCTATCTTTGAGAAAATGGAGTCGTCTCTCTGGTTGTCAAATTTAGTATTCGTAAGAGAGAAATCGGGAGGGATTCGCTTATGTGTCGATCTTCGTCAAGTAAATAAAGCTGTTATTCCACAGAAATATCCATTACCTACTGTTGAAGAGATAGCTGCGGAGTTCTATGGTTCGGCCATCTTTACTAAATTAGACTTGAAGCAAGGATATCTACTAGGTGCCTTTGATGGAAAGCAGTTGCAATGTTACAGCTTTTGTGACTCACGATGAAGTATATCGGTTTCGTCGAATGCCATTTTGTTTGTCATCCGCACCAAGTGCTTTTCAACAGATGATGACAACTATCGTGTCTGGAATCAAGGGAGCATCGGTATTTATGGATGATATTGTTGCCCATGGTCCTACTCTCACGATCATCGACTAAAGCAGGTGTTAAAAACACTGACCGACCACAGGTTGACCTTAAATGAAGACAAGTGCATGTTTCCTAAGCGAAAACTGGATTTTCTGGGGTATGTCATCTCGGCACAAGGAATAATGACACAACGATCAAACGTGAAAGCCATACAGGAGGTCCAATCATCAACTACATCTGCGGAGTTGGGTTTGTTTCTTGGAATGGCAAATTACTACCTGCGTTTTGTGCAAGATTACGCAGCGGTCACTACTCCTCTGAGACGTTTTTTGAAACAAGATGTTCCTTGGAAGTGGACAAATGAGTGTCAACTAGCATTCCAGCAATTAGAAGACTAAGTTAGGTCATCCCCAGTTCTAGCACATTTTCAACTATGGTAGTTCCGTAACCTGTGATTCTTCTGGAACGGCGTTAGGCTGCTGTTCTTTTACAATAAAAGGGACGGACAGGAGCGTCCTGTGGCGTTTGCATCGAGAGCGTTAACAGAGACATAGAAGAAATAGCCAGTGGCGGAACGCTAGGCATTGGCCTGTATTTAGGCAGCGGAGCGTTGGCACATCTGTTTGTATGGCAGAAGATCTTTCTTACGCACGGACCATCAGGCGTTGACAACTCTTCTTTAAATAACCGGTTCTTGACAACGCCCTCTTAGATTACATAGATGGGCGGATAGATTGCATACGTATAATTTCTCAATACAGTATAGATCTATTAAGCAAAATCAAGTTGCTGATTTTTTGTAACGGGTCAATCATCAAATTGTTGTTTGTCTCAATGATGAGCCAGATGCTGCTGCTGAGGATGATAGTATTGGATTCAGACATTGACGGTTTTCTCGGACACAGTTGTTTCTCTTGAGGAATTGGAACAGGAATCAGTTGTAGATGACATCACAAAAGAGGTTGTTCAGTTTGTGCAGAAAGGATGGCATTGAAAATGACTGATGAGAGTCTTCAACCATATTATCATGTTCGATCCGAGTTATCCTTATGAGGCAAAGATTTGAAAGGCTTGGCTAAAGGTCAGCGAGTGATCATACCACGGAAGTTGCGCTAGAAGGTGTTTTGGATAGCACATGAAGAACATTTAGGAATGTTACGAATGAAACAGCGTTGTGGGGAGGTGGTATGGTGGCCAGGAATGGATAAGCAAGTTGGGAATTGGGTAAGAGATTGTGAAGCGTGTCTTCTGTGCGGGAAATCAGTTCGTCCTTGGGTGACTCCATTACAACCTTGTCAGTGGCCTGCAGGGCCTTCGGACCGACTTCAGATTAATGTTTTTGGAGAACTGAACACAGCTCCCTACAGCCAGCGATTCATGATCGTTGTTCATGACTTATTTGCGACGTCGACAAAGGAGCAAGTTGTGCAGAATGTAACCAGTGCCATTGACACTAATTTTCTTTATTCTCTATTTTTTAGATGGGGTTTGCCAAGTGTGATTGTTGCCGACAATAGACCACAGATAACGTTGTTTCAGCTTGAGTAATATTTGCAAAAGAATGGTATCTAGCATCTTAGGACGTCTTGTTACCATCCTGAGGCGAATGGAGGTGTTGAGAGATTTAATCAGGTATTAAAACAGTGTTTAAAGACTTACCTTGCAAATGACAAATCCATTATCAACGCAATACGATCGATCTTGGTAAATTATCGAATGACACCCCATGCTTTGACTAAACAGTCACCTGCTGAATTGATGCTGGGAAGAAAAATTCGGGGACCATTGGATACTCTACCACTGCAAACTGTTCTCAAGAGTAGAAAGGTGCAGGAAAAGAACGAAAACGAATGTCTGCGGGCAGACATCCAACGTAAGCAAGAAAAAGTAAAATCATACGTGGATAAGAAAAGGTCAGCTGGAATGTCGTCATTTGAAACGGAGATTGGGTTAGGATCAAGCGACCTCAAGTTGGTCACAAGTTACAATCACAACTTTCAGGAGCAAGGCAAATTTGGAAGAAGGTCTCGAACGACTCCTACTTGTTGAGTGACAGGTCAAAATGGCATGCAAATAATATCGTGCAAACTAAAGCCCCACCTTCTCTATCCTCCAAGATAGCAGATCTAGAGCATACCCCACTAGGACCACTTCTAGGGGAGCGAGATCAATCATTTGGCATAGCAGGGGAAGGAGAGAAAAATAAACAAGGTCGTTTGGAAGAATTACAAGAACAGATAAATGAACAAGATAGTTTGGAAGAGTTACAAGAACAGGCTCCCAGAAGATCAACAATACTGCGCCATCGCACGAGTTACCATCGGGATTTTGTTTACCAATACGCTACCTAGATATTATTAACAGTTTTGGAAAGGAGGGAAATTTGTTGTGTATGGTTTCCTGCATGCGGGGCTTGCGTTGCTTTGACCGAATTCCGGTTGTTTCATTTCGGTGAATGTTGAGGTAGCCTAGAGAGCGTATATGTTATAGTAGTAAATTATAAATAACTTGTGTTACACGAACCCAAAATAGCCCATAACCAGGTAAGAATATTTGCTTGTCATTGTTGTCAGTCCTTCTCAAAACTCGATTATCTCTACCAAGAAGTATGTTGATCTATCCCAACAGGTTGATTGCAGACATAGACACCATTAAAGCAAAAAGTGCTGCAAGAAAAATTGACAACGAGAAATGCCATTCAAGTGCAACTCAATGCAGCTATCAGAAAATTGGGAATTGAACCAGAGTTACACACCACATCAACTGTAAGAAGGAATTATGCTCAAATCAGTAAAAAGCACAATCTTCTCTGCCAAAAGTTATTGTAAAAAAGAAGCTGCCATAGTGTGAAAATCAGCGACAGCTGCTATAATTATGGAACATTATAAGACTTCGTCGAACAGTAGTGAACAGTATTCGTCATACTTAGAATATTTAAGAAGCTGCGTTGGCCATCTCATATTGCCACATGCTCCTAATCACTGGATGACCTAGTGGGTGACATACTTCAGTCAAAATATGAGAGTATCAACTAGTAGCTCCTGCAGCAGATATTATACAAAAAGTAATTCTTTTAGAAATGATTGCATCTGCCTTGAAATATACTTCAGTTCCTCCTAACCAAATTAAACATGACTGACAGTATACTTAATTTAAATCACGCAAACTGTTACCTTGCAGAGCAATGATGTACGTCCTAATATAATTAGGATTAGAATTCCGCCTACTGTACAAAGTGTACACATGATTTTTCTGCACTTCCTCTAGGTACAATTGCCTAGAAGATTGAAAGTGAATAAAAAGTGAGTGTTACAGGTATTTTCAAAACGTAAATAGAATGCAAAAACCTGCATAAACAACATTTGCACTTCTAGAAATATCGAATAAATAATTAGTCAATTAACCTTGCAAACTTATTAATATTAACAAGCCGGGCGTCACATGCTCAGCAGTCGCATGACAAAACAGTTCTCAACATCACATATCTGTTAATTATAAATATCAAACAAACAAAGTTTGCTCCATACTAGATTTTACGTCCTGTAAATTGAACGAGTTACAAGTACTTTAGATGCGTGTGCTCAAGAAGCCCATTACCCTCCATAGATTCACTTACCAGTAAGTGCAGAGTAATCGAATACTTTTTTTACGCTCTTCAACAACTGTTGAAAGACAGTTAGACGTTCGTAAGCATCAACATTCAACTGACCGTTGTCCTTATCCAGGCACTACTTAAGCTTGAATTTCTGAACACCACAGCGCTGAACACTTGGCCCGCTCTTGCAATCCCGGCATATTCTCGGGAATCAAAGCCATCGAATGATTTCCGATTTATCCTGATTGAATTCCGATTAAATTCCGATCATTCCGTCGCTATTTTGATCTATCCCGACGCGGTTTCGACGTGACTCCGAGGAGATTTTTCTCATGGGTACGTACTAGCTAGAGATAATCCTAACACAGAGCTATATCAAACTTTGTCATTAGATAGTTTACATCATTTCCGGTAAAATATGACTCAAACGAGGCACTGGGTCACGTAGCGCCCTACTCTTACTGCAAACTGAATCCAGTAGACGTTCTCTTGATCACAAATCTACGCAGTCTGTTGCTCTCCGATGAGGAAAACCTCTCGCACACTTCATAACGTCACATTACTGCACATTCACCCAAAGATAAAGTAGTAAAGAACTTATTTTAGTAAAGATCGAGTAGTCTGCCGTTGGAGACCATAACGTTCGATCACTTAGCAAAGCCTCATGTACACAGCCGCAGATCTATTAAAAACTTAATAGTTTCATAACAATTGAATTAACTAATTACAAACTTTCCATGTAGATCACCACCCAAAGGCTAAACGTATCAAGTATGCCGAAAAGAATGAACATGTAGCTGTCGCGGAGGACCCGACTAAGATACTTAACGGCTAGATAACTATGAGCTCGCAGTATAGATATCTGAAAGACATAATACACGTCTAAGAACTTGAGAGTTGCTAAGATACTAGAAACATTCCAGAGAAAGGCTTGTGTCTATCAAATTATGCTCCATTTCGCGCAGCAGATAGACTGACATCGCCGTTTTGCGATACAAATCAGTTTTCACCCATAATATACTCTTTGCCAGGTATATGTTGATCAACTTCATGCAAGAGGCTCAGTATATACATTCCATCATAAAACTGCAACTTTAGCAGCGGAATATTATCTGATAAAGAAAATCATTGGAGCAACTGTACAAGTGAACATCTTTGCTATATATATATATATATATATATATATATATATATATATATATATATATTAGTATATAAAATAGTAGTTGACACTCTATCAAAGGTGTTATCCAGTTCTGCAAATGTCATTTGACACTCTAGGAAAGGTGTTGCCATCAAGTACACAGATATAACAAATGTCAAATATGTGACACTCCACCAAAGGTGTTGTACCCCACCTAATTATATATCTACAAATGTAAAAAGGTCAAAAATTTGATATTGCAGCAAAGATGCTGAACCCTATAATAGATATATTTATGGAAATGTCAAATGACAATTGACACTCCACCAAAGGTATTCCACCCAGTGTCTATATATATGAAGTTCTAGACAATTAGCACAGAATTACACTGCTAGCCTTTCGCTGAACAGTAGACTCAACTCAGTGATCGCTTTTCCTGTTGCATTTGTGAATACAGTAAAAGCAATGAAGCCCTCCAGCCAAAGTTTTTTAAGGAATCTCTTCAATCGCTGCAATTAGCAGCAGCCAGAGGATTCCAAGAACTACAGCAGTCATTGATGAAGGAATTAGAATACTACATTCACTTCATGCTGCCACAAAAGTTTTATCAGTAAAGTACATATGTGATCCATATTCAAGCAGCATCTACTTGGAAGATGAAGACCAAAGTTTTGTTCCTGTCAAAGTGCAAGAAGATTGCAAGTGCCTATACCGAGAAATGTCTCTCCTGGTGTCACGAACAGAGGATCTACACACAGAGGTACGTTCTAGAACTGTATGTGATATGGTGGTGCATGCAGATTGCTGCATATAAGGTCCCACACTGTCATGTCAGAAAGAAAATGCTAAAGATTTTACTAGAAAAATTGTAGCTGTTACACAAAGTTTTGGTGAAGGACATAACCTTTACGATGACGGCAGCATACGCGACATTTTCCAAAAAGAATGTCTTTCTGCAAACAAATCCGGTACATATTTTGGTATGTGGCACATATAAGCATTGATCTCTGCTGTTGGACATGAGATACATTGTGTCTATCTCATGGAAGCACTAATGTTAAGGCCCATCCTCAATACTGTAGTTCAACCAAGAATCTCAAGTTTACTTCCCAAAAATCGCACTATCATTTGGACCAGAACTGGACCATTGGAAAAAGGACTTGTTTGCTGGGCTCCCAATCATTTTGTAACATGTTTTCCAAGCCACATCATTACTAATGTAGAAGAAACTGACAGCCAAGCGCATAATCCAACATCAGCTCTGTTCAGAACTTTTTCATGTCAGAGTGTGCCAATAACTTTACCTCTACCCAAAAGCTTGAAATATTTCTCAGCCAACGTCGAGTCTACCCTTACCAGTTTCATTAAGAATCCAACCAAAAACTCTTTCAGCACTGCCAGATTAGTAAGATCAATGAATTCAAGTTGTGTAGGTGATATATGAGTCATGTGTATGGCATGTGCATCCAAGAGTATAGAGATGCTCGCTTGTATTTATGTGTTGAAACAAACCTGCTTTAACTTTATTTGGGTTATGCCAAATGGGCTCTCTGTCGGATCTTGCCTTCTATCTTTCTGTTTCAATAATAGCAAATCAATTGTGAGTTCTTGTAAGTACATACAGCATGCCATTCACACTCAATCATATATCAATGTTAATTTAATATATATATATATATATATATATATATATATATATATATATATATATATATATATAGTGTCTCAAACCCATAGTCATGCAGTTAATCACTTCCTTTGCTAGATGAATTTGACAGAAGTTTGTGTAGTACCTGTTTTTGCATAACTTAACCTCTAAAATGACAGTTTTATTATATTTACGACAGTTTTATTATAAGTTTTGAGTAACCAAAATTTTCCGCGTTGCCGTGGATTACTGCAATATTCAGCATTCCGTAGAACTCATTAAAACCAATAAAAAACCATGAAACCGACAATGCAAATTGCAACAGTAAGTGGACATTGAAGTGGTTGTAATCATGTATGATTATATTTTCACTAAGTTCATCTAATCGCCAAACCTTTAATTACGTGCTAATAACCTTATGGCAAGCGCACTCTAGACTAACAAAAATGCACTTGAGAAATGTTCTTCACAAGTGGCACTGTTTCTGCTTTCTTTTCACGCTCAGTAGCAATTTTTCTGGGCTATTTGATTTTTCACTTCTATTCCGATGATTCTCTTGCACGTGTAATGAATACTGCAGCAATACAGACAGGAGACAAGAGGTACCACTTGGTTTTTCGAATCTTGTTCAACAGCCTCGATCCCGGACCAGCTCAATGAAGTAGCTATCGCCTGTCCTCTTTCCGGCAGACCTAGGCTGATTCATCGATCGTTTCATCTACATACAATATCAACAGGAAAACGTGACTTATTCTACATCTGAAGAGCGACAATCACGGAACGTAGACAGACTACGTCAACTAGGACGTACCCGAAGTTGCTGGACAGTGCTGTACATGTGGTAGCTCTAGGTGAACTACCGTGCAATGCAGGCATAATCATCTTTGCAGCGACAGCAAACAGCCAAAACAGACTTGCAATTTGAACAGTTCGTGATGGTGATTGGCTAGAGTGAAGACTCCAGTTCAGGTACGTTTTTCCAAGCCTGACGCCGATTGGATCATTTCGATACTCCTCTCTTACGGTCACATCTTGTGATGCCCAAGCTGGTAGCTGTTTATCTCTAGACTTGCTAACTGCTAGTCTACTATTCACTAAAGTATGAAAGTAAACACTATCAGTCTGGTTGGTAGGGGTGACCTCACGAGTGCACCCAGGGTGGTAAATGACATGGCAAACAAAACATTGCAACATTTCTGTCTTGCAAAAGGCTGAAGACAAGAAAGTAAAATAGAAAAAGTGCATCACCCTGTATGTTAGAGGTTCAATAACTGAAAAGTGTACAATTTACCCTATTGACGAGCTTCGGAATTCTATTGCCTTGCTTGCGCTTACCGTGTCCGTTTGTAGCTACGTAGACTTGATTTCTCTCGTTTTGCACCAGCCCACCGACATAAAGGAAATTTATTCGGGCACTGTTGAGTCATTGGGATACAACTAACAACTGCATTGGGTTATGCTTGTGTTTTGAAGGTTCCTTTAAGTTTCGTAATCTGCAACTAGTTTATGATTCATACCCTTCTGCCAAGTTGTGTTTGCGCCGAAATGTTAGAGGAGGTCATTTCCTACTACATCTTCTTAATTGACCTAGCAGCTTTGCTAACGTATAGGTATGCCTTACGCATCATTTCTTTGCTCAGAATGGGTTGCAGATTTCCCAACTCTAGTGAACGTAGGATATTTCATCAAGAATGCTAAAACTCAACGAAAAGGCTAGCTAGCTATGTTTCGTTCATATTCGCGCATATTCCCTGTGCAGCCACTGCTGAGTGCCTGTGGAGATGCTGACAGTATTAGTGTCGCCTAGCCAGACCATTTTCGTTACGAGCTAATCTTTTTGGACGTGGTTTAGATTTAGCCGCTAGAGCGAAGGTGTTTGATGTACGAGGATAAAGGCGCGACCTTTGATACTCGGTAGGTGGTCGACATGTTACAACCGCGATTTGACGTAAACGAAGTGCTGTCTTTCTGCGCACATTTCAAGCAGTAACCTTCTCCGTTTATTCAAAGGTGGCCTCAGTTTGAATGTCGTCTGCTGAACGTTGTATTCTCATCACAAATCGACTTCAAAAATTCAACAGCAGGTAAAGTGATTTACAATTTCTATGCTTTGCGGTTATAAAAATTTCTAATTTTCCTTGGAATCTTTTTGAGTGCATATGCTGAGCCCAATAGTAACTGGGTTGAATTGTTCATAAAGGTTTGCACTGTTATTGCATCCACTGCATACATCAAATTGAGTTATATGAATTGCAAATTTATATCATGCATTCCATTGAATTATACAGAATTATTAATACCGTACATGCAGAAAAGTGCTAAGTACTCCGCCAATTTAATTCTATTTCCAAACCACTACTGCAAATATTTATTAAATACAATTTAATTAAATTAGATTGGGATCTGCAAGTATTCAACATATTTATAAAATGAATTTAATTAAGTTCAATTATCTATTCTAATTTAAATTGATTGTATCACTTATTGATGATATCACTCATTGTGTTGTTGACACTTGTAGGTATACCTGGGATGTACTTGCCTTTAGCCAATTAGCATTTTATTTCAAACAAAATATCCTGGCATTGGTTATTGTTATAAGGTTGGTGACATGAATGAAATTATTATAATGTGTGTGTGTGTGTGTGTGTGTGTGTGTGTGTGTGTGTGTGTGTGTGTGTGTGTGTGTGTGTGTGTGTGTGTGTGTGTGTGTGTGTTAGTGTGACTGTGTGTCTGTGTGTGTGTGTGTTTGTTTGTCTGATTGTTTGTGTGTGTGCGTGTGTACGTGTGTGTGCGTGTGTGCGTGCGCGTGCCCATGTGCGGGCTTTGGCCTAGCGGAAAGAGGACTGGCTATGCGAGACTACGGTAGCATTTAGTTATATCAACAGACTGCCAGTATATAGATTGACTCAGCACTCAAGTTCCTGCATAATCAGAAATAATTTAATAGCACATATACATACAGAAGATTATACCAGAATTTTATATTCGAAATACTTCATAAAATAAAATACTTCAAACTAATTATATATATATATAGTTGTTTTGACAAATTAATTACGTGCAGTGTCTTCTTGGCATTTGCTAGATTTTCTGCTGGAAAAGCTTCCTAAATCAATTTGTATGCAGAATCACAGCTAGAAAATTCACAACAGTCTAACATACCATTACGCGAGCATCAAAGTCCAGAGGCCAATTACTGACCCAGGCTATATCTTTTTTAGAGAATTATGATTAACTTTAGGCAGATATGCTTTCTATCCTCCTCTTCGTGTGATTCAAGTGCGTTTAGTTCAGAGACTGCGCCGAAGAGCCTGGTATGCGAGGCTATCTGAACAAAAGCACGTGACCCATGTAACACGTGCAACACGTAACGACTCCGAGAGTACAGCGAGAGTGAGGAAGGGCGACTCTAGAGGACACGATTTCTCCAGCATTGTTTTCAAAACTCTGCGGCGAAACAAGGTCTGCGGCATTATGGAGCCCCCTTGCAAGAGCAAATACCAGAACGGGCAACGACATGGCAGAGAGAGTCTGGTAAGTTTCGATAGCTTTGGTCGTGGTACACGCTGTACCCTCTCAACGCACGTACTCACGATTATCAGGCATGGCTCACAATCTCACGATTTGCGTCTAATTCTCACTATTGCCAGTCTGTTTCTCCCAACAATCCTACCCTGAGACACTCCGACAGTCGTTTTACGCAGACTTGCTATCTTAGTCTTTCTGGACATAGCGGATTCTTTGAACTAAACCCTATCTACTGCTCTGCTTGCTTGTATTTGGGATATCCGGTGTTTGTACTGTACCTCTAACGTTTGGAAGTTCGAGGCACAGCCTTAGCGCATACAAACGTAATGCGAGCTCATACTGTTAACCACGTCTACTTGGATATGGAGTGGTCGTTTAAATAGTTATGTATTGCGAACAATTTTTATTTGCGATATATTGCGGAAAAAAGTTGAGAGGTCTGGTACTGAAAGAGTTACATGTGTTTCTCGATTCGTGTTCTGCCATGTTTAATTAATTTAATTACAGATGAAAATTGTGCAAGGGAATCATTTATAATTATGCGATTTTGTGCGAACGCAAACAATCGCAAAATTTAAATTAATTTCTTCCTGCACACATTAGTTATATGCTAGACTTGTTATCACAAAAAATGACTTCCGCACTAACAACAACGTTCCCCTAATATTTCGATTTTTATCTCATTCTTTTAGGTTGTTCACGAGCATTTGAACGTTCTCATTGTTTGCACTTTGGAGGCGGATGTGCAGGCTGCAATAGCAGTTCTAGAAAGAGGAACAAACAGCAAGTTTGAAAACAAATACACACATCGCTCCGAACTCAGCAGGCTCAACGTCAGGGTGTGTGAAGGATGGAATTCTAGTGACATCAAGGTGGGCGTGGTCGCACAAACAGATTCAGGAGGGACCGAAAGTCACATGTTGCTTGCTAATCTCGCCAAATTCTTCACGACTACCGTAGTGGTGATGACGGGGACGTGCGCTGGCGAAGAAAACACACATGGCTACGTGGAGCACGGTTGTGTCTTTGTCGTCAATCGAGCGACAGTAGAAATGGGAGGTACAGTTGAGGAAGGCGGGAATCTTCAAACTAGAGCACAATACTGTGATCTCGACAAAGGCATCCTTGCAGCAGTCAATGAATTGGTTCAGTCGAATTCTGACGTTTGGTTGAAGTACGTTCCAGAAAATGCCTTTCGTCCCAGCCCTCGTTATCTTCAACAACTCATCCTAGACCTTGTGATCAAGAGTGGGCAGGACGGTATTACCAAGAGAGACCTACTGGACAAGATGGTTGACAAGAAATTATCTGGAATGTCTACAATGAGAGATGATACGACTCGTCTGACGTATGACGAAATTTTGAACACAATGTTACAATCGTCATCTCCTTGGGTTAGTCTATCACCACGAGCAAAGCATAGATATTTCTTAACTGATCTAGGAAAGAGATACGCAGCAAATGAAGCTATATTTCCGCGTCGGGATAATATTGTAGCTCTTGTTGATTCCATGCTTTCCGTGCCACACAAGCACATGAACCTGAAGGCTGAATTGAGTACTTTTAAAAAACGGGTGGCCAACAAAAATGTGAAAGCAGTGGACATGGAAGCTTACTACTTTATGAAACAAGCCATTGACAGTTTCGCAAGAAACGAAGTACCAGGCAGAGCAGTTGTCATGAAAGGCATCTGTGGCTATGGCTGTAATGCAAGCAAAGGAAGCTATTTTCATGTGTGTGCTTCTAGCACACCTGTTGCCTTTCTAAGGCACTTTATGACTATTAAACAACATCTCTTTGGTAATTACATTTTTTTACATTCTAATTGGTTATCAAACACGTTAATGTTGACTGTAATTAGTTAATGAAGAATCTCAAACGACTGAAATTGGACAACCAAAACGAGGTCATGTAAGGTGTTTATGTATGGTACGTATAGTTTAAACTGTTGATCACATCTGACCTATAATTTCTGTCACTTTGTCTAAAGATTCAGATCTGTCCCTGCCTAGTTAATTGGTGATAAAGTCAATTTAAAGCTGGCGTTAAAGTATCAGTCATTTAGGATATTATTATATTGGTGTGCAGTCTTATGCGTTCTTTCTAATTTAAATATATGTTTTGATTCAGTAATTGATTAATTGGAATAATCGAAGTCGATTCGACTTTGTAGCATTAGCCGAGAAATCACTTAGGCGGTTTGAAGTGATTCAAAAATTATGAATAATTAGAAACTATGTTTTCTATTTGTTGAAGTTGAAACATTAATTATTATTGAAAATTTTGATTGTCATAATTTTAATGGGAATGCAATCCGTATGCTGTATGCTACATTTTTTTTGAAATAGGATTAGCAGGTCAGACAGAGTTTCGTTCTAACGCATCTGAGCGTCATTCTGATTACTTGTTATAATATGGGCACTTCGAGGACATCGTTCTTATTAGGCCGAGGATTATGCCAACTGCTGCTACGCAATTCTATACGAGCTTCCACAACGCCATGTCGTTCTGGTCACGTATGTACATTATAGCTAGCCCACATGTACTTATATACCTATTATTAGCTTGTGAAAACTACCGTTTGAGACCTTATGATTAGCTGCCATTCCACTTCTACAGTGTGCTTACGGTTGCATGAACGTTGAAATGTACTACTATGTTGAACGGGGTGCTGTCCGTGAGCGTGTACTGTATGCTTCGACTGTAGAGATGCGTGGGAGTTATTTATTGATGCAATCAATGTGGTTCCGTAAATCCGGGAGCCGCTATGTAGCTAATCAAGTGTAAAGATGGGAGTTGCTTATTGATGCAATCCATGTTGTTCCGATACCGCACTCTCTGATGCGACGATTTCTAAATGGCCGCTCATACAAAAGTATCCAAACACGTGCTATCCAAATTTCTTAAAAAATAGATCAAGACATTTTGAGAAAAATTATGTGTATGTAAGGATGGGTGTGTACTTAATCATGCTTATCTCTTACATCACAATCTTTTTACCTAAATTGATTAATTAGAACGCAACAGTCGTGTGTGACCCTTACGGTACTGGACTTTGCTTTAGAAGATGAGCAGGATTAAGTACATATCCATCCCTACATATCTATCATTTTCTCTAAATGTCTTTTTATTTTCAGTAACCATTGTGTAAATAGTTAGAAGCAATCTAGTCTAAACAACTTTGCAACCCAGGGTCTTCCACGCAGTCGCTGAGTTAAACGCACGTGAATCACACGAGGAGGAGCAGCTTTTGCCGGAATTTCTCTGGCGTGAGTAGAGTGTGGTCACTTTCGAGAACGTTTTAGTGACGTGAGAACCCTGGATCTAGATTCGTGGCTTGGATAAGGTTAATTCGATTATCTAAGCCTCTTTGTATGAAAGTTGAGTTGCTACACGCGGCATCGCTTTACGCATTTGCTTGTTTTGCGCGTAGTACGTAGTTGACATCGTTCGCTTCTAGTACGTATATAGACAACTCAGCCATGTAATATTCTGCAGTGTCACGACTCCTTTCCAGCATTAAGTATCGACAACAGTACACCGCCGATTATAGGACTACTAATCTAGATCTACAACGCGGTAGTTTGAAAAACTAACTCATTTATTTTTAGTGTATTTAGCACTCAGTGTCCGTGCGTTGAAACAAGTTGTACAACACATGCAACTACGAGTCAACTCTACATTTCCCGAACATGGTACGTCCACTACAATGCTGTTTTCCCACGCGTAGATGTTTCGAGTTTACCGTGAGGAGAGCCAATATCGTACAAAAGAGCTGCTTGCTAAGTCGAAAGTACTGTCACGCGCTAATTCATTATAGATAGACTGCGTTAGCAATACTCACGCCAATCTGATGATGACGTCGACTACTTTCTCGTCTGGAGATGTCACCAAACCATATGCCACTGCTTTGATGAACCGTTGAGTCAAACAGGGCCTGCAGGTCTCACACCATTTCCCCCACAGACTTTAGCTGTAAGTGTAGACGCACAAGAGTGGTGAACACTGCTACTTCGGTTTCAATTCGCGCAAACCTGTAGGTGAGTTCAGTAGAAAGAAATGTTACCGGAGAGTGTAGGTTCATCGGATCAGTCCCATGTACACCATTCCTGGGCTCATTATTCGAAAGCACTCTGTCCATCAACAGCTTCACTGGCTTTCGTGTTCAAGCGCTGGCCGCGATGTATGAAACGCAATTACTTCGTCATAATGACGTTCTCGAAAGCGACCAGGCTCTTCTCGCGCTTGAACAATATCGGCAAAAGCTCCACCTCTTCATGTGATTCGCGTGCGTTTAGCTCAGTGACTGCGAGGATTAGCCTGGCTTGCGATGCTACGGTCTAACTTCGTTGGCTGCTCGTATCTCATTAATGGGATATCAAATCATCTGCTCGTTATTGAAACCAGCTTTTTTGTGCTATGATGATAGCAACGGTATTACATACGCGTTTCCTATAACAGCGGTAAGGTATCAGCGTAGAAACGATTTGTAATCTTTTTATCGACCGACCAGGGTTAGCAAAGTGCACATGACATGATACAACTAATAAAAACTCTTCGTACCTTCTCACGTTGGTTCTATAGGTAAGTATCAGTTGCACTGTGGTAAGTGTGCAGAATCACAAAACCTAGTGATTTTTACACACTGAACAAATTGCTTAAATGGAATTTGGGTCAACGTGTAGCTCTTAGAGTGGACATTTCTTTCAGGGTTTGTATGAAACAAAAATTCCGCAAAACATACACCATAGGCAGGTGTAGTAAACACCTCTTCCACGGGAGCCATGCCTCCCAATCGTCAGTTTATGGTCACTATAAAGAAGTAGGTCTTCGTGAAAACAAGCTACAAGTGGACAAACACGAGGAGCTCGATTAGACGACAGCACAAAAGCTATATTTGCGCGAAAACGTCCTGGGTACACGAGGCTAGACTTGCTGTGCATTGTCTTCTGACCCCTTCACCATGACACCGTTCCTACGCAGCTCTACGCTAAATTGCTATCGCATACTAAAATTTCTTTGCTGTTATCTCTCTTAGCATTATACTTAAAACTGGTAATAAATAATTCAAAATTCCATATTATTAATATTTAATCAAACAGCATTAAATTATCATATTTTAGAGACTTGAACGTAATCAGATAGTTAGTCATTTTGCATCTCAATGCACTGAAAGATAATTCATAAAAGGCGTTCCTGTCTTGGGGCTACAGTTTTCGGAGATATCAAACTTTTCTGAACTGATCGTTTATAAGCAGTAGCATCTAAGAACTGCAGAGACCACTGATCAATATCAAGTGGACTTTACCCGTCTGGAACCTTTCATTCTTTCTCCAGTCGGTAACGATATTTCTCAAACGAACGAGTTTGCTTGTACAGAGAATATAATAATGCCTCTATAACTTCCTATTTCATCATAGTAATAGAATATGTAGAAGGAAGGAGGTGAGGGGTTGTACAAAAAGCGTAACGTGAAACCATGATGGTTTGAAGAGAAAACCAAAACAAATGCTACTTCAGAGCTCTGTGTATACTGCCGTTATTCATGTTACCGACAATAATTTGCTGAATATTGGACTTTTGATGCTATGCATCCGCTTCCTTGAGACTTTACAGTCGCTACTGTGATCTTTTTACACAAATAGTGTGGATTCCAAAGCAATTACAAACGTATTTTACTTTTGCATTAAAACAACTACTTTTGACTGTATCGTCATGTGAAACAATCTTCCAGGATGTGACCAATAGTAAAAGAGGCTTGAGATAGACTGCTGTCTTCTGTAAATCTCTACATTTCGGGGATAATGTGAATGATCCGAGAGATGCCTCTTCTCGATACACCATATTCAGAAAGCGGACTGCCTATGAAATTCGTTTAAATCTTGATGAAACTGACCCCGGGGAAATCCTGTTGGTCATTAGAGTGCTGAAAACTTCAGTCGGATAGTTTACTATGTAGATCGATCTTTTACATTGTCTAGATTTTGAAGTCCTTGTAAGTGCACTGTCTCTGGAATTAGAAAATGCGAGCGATCATTGACTTTGACCACTGAAGTATTAATAGGAGTGTAACAGACAATACAGTATGTACAGTACAACCACGAAGTCGTCTGAACACTATCAACTCTACTGGCTACGCATGCATGCATATCTCTACATCATTTTGCTACACTGTCTTTCTGGAAGCAGTGCTTGTCTCGATTTTACTTATACAATTTAGGTCATTGTCTTTTGCCCAGAATGGTAGACGGCGTGTTCGAGAAATCTCTGCCTGTTTTCTTGTTGACTCCGTTGAAGGTCTGCAGTCATTGTTCGGTGTCAGCGGTCTGTGAGGCGTTGCGGCAGGAATTTTTGTGTCACTCAACGTCTGTCTGTTGGTAACCTGTGTCTCCGTAGTCTCCTTCGCTGATTTCGAAGGGTGTATGAAAGGAGGAGCCATCTCTTGTGGTCTGTTTTGGGTCGGCTGTGTTGAGGTTTATTTCTCTTTCTTTCCTCGTTGGACGTCCACCAATCCCTGGGGTCGTCAGTGTAGAGCTCCATCGTTGCATCGGTACTACGTTCCCTGTCAATAATATAGTCTGCGGCCGATTCATTCGTCTGTCGTTCATCTGTGGTGTCACACTCCCACTTGTTGCTTGGCGACAACTCTATTGGTGCGTTGTTTGTGTCTTTCGTGGCTTGCGGTTAACATAACTTTAAACGGTCAAAATGAACGACCTGCCCGTTTCTTCCGCTTTCCGACTGGATCCTATATATCACATCAGACAAAACCTTGACTGCCGCGTATGGCCTTTGCCACGGTTTATGTAGCTTGGACTTTTGTCCCTGCTTGACATGTCGCACGTGTAACCACGCTTTGTCTTCAACTCTGTACTTGGACCCATACACCCGTTTGTCATTGTGATAATTCTGTCTTTGTTGCTGGGATGCCGTCATCTGTCTTACTGTCTGGTATGCTGCCTGGAGGTTTGTCCGTAGCTCTGAAGCATACTTGGAGCAGGAGCACGGAATGTCAGGAGGACATCCAAACCTGATGTCGACTGGGAGTATGATCTTCTTGCCTGTTAGCAAAAACTGAGGTGTGTATTCTGTTGGTTCTTGGACACTCGATCTCTATACGATTATTACATGTAAGTGAATATTCCAATCCGCCTTGTCGTTGCGACGTAGGTACCCAAAATGGCTTGCAACGTGCGGTTCAACGTTCGATAAACCCGTCCGACTGAGGGTGGTATGCGGTAGTCCGGTTGTTCTTTGTCCCTAGGAGAGCACAAAGTTCTTTGAACAACGCATACTGAAAATGCCTACTTTAGGCAGTGCGTATGTATGTCGGCGCGCCAAATCTGCATATGAACCCTTGGAACACTTTTTTGACCACGGTGCTTGCTTTTTGGTGAGGGATTGCAAATTCTTCTATCTACTTGGAAAAGTAATTGTCAATAATCAAATCTACGGTTTTTTGGGTTTTCGTTGTAGCGGTCTCATGATAACGAGTGCCCGTTGCATAGGGTATTCGCAACGATTTTTAAAAAGAGGCGTCTTTGGTGTGGTACCCTGTAGTTTCGGTGGGCGCACTGGATAGAATAACGGCACCATTCTTTTACTTCCCGACGTAAGCCTGGCCAGTAGAACCGCTGACGCACTCGTTGTAAAGTTTTCCTCTGCATTAAGTGGCTCGCCCGTAGGATCGTCATAACACAAATGAATGATGTTATTCTTTATGCTCTTCGGCAACACTATTTGTCGATGTACGTTACTATCGTGAGGTTTCCATTGTTGATACAAAATTCCATCTTGCACATTTAGCCAGTACCATTGCTCGCAAACAGTACGAAACTTTGTTGTTAGGCCAGATATTTCTTTCAATTTCGTACGCTTTCCAAGAAAATCAATTCTAGTACCAGTTTAGTTTTGGTACCTATCGCTTGGCTCTCTTGTATAGTATTCTATAGTCTCGGTCCATCCATCCTTTCCAGAAATCTGTTCTTTTCGTACTCTTGTCTACAACGGCACCAGCAGCTAGTCACCATGGCAAATGCTGGAGCCGATGGAATGCGAGATAGCACGTCTTCGTTGTTGTCTTGTTTTTCCGGTCTGTCATGCAATTCTATACCATATTCTTTCAGAAGCTCCAGGCATCTCGCAACCTGTTCTTCGAGGTTCGTAAGTCAGCGAAGCCATTTTGAAGCCTGGTGATCCGTAGGTACTGCCACTCGGCGTCCATACAAATAAATAGTGGTGAAAGTGCTTCAAGAAATATACTAAGGTGAGCAACTTTTTACTCGTCACGGAATACCGTTTCTCGGCTTTAGTTAATGTGGGACTTCCCAACGTTATAACGTGTTCGTCATTCGCACTTTCTTGCGACTAGACGCTGCCAATAATGGATTCATTGGCGTCTGTATCCAGAATAAGGGGTCGGTCAACTATAAATTGGACCAGCATAAGGGCAGACGTGAGCTTCCGCTTGAGCGTTCTAAATGCATTGTCTTCTGTCTCGTCCCATGAGAATTTGATATTCTCTTCTTTAAAGCGTCGTAGGGGAGCCCACAGCTAAGAAAACCCTTTGATAAACTTCGGATAGTAAGTCATTAACTCCGTAAATCTACGCGACTCTTCTAAACAAATTAGGACTGGCCAAGTTTTGAGATACTCTAATTTTGTCAGATCTTGTCGGATCTTGTTCGATTCCATCTTGAGAGATGACGTGACATAAATACGAAACAGTGGGTTGTAGTATATTGCACTTGGAAAACTTAACCTTTCGTCCAGACTCTCGAAACTGTTTGGACACTTCTCTCAGTCGTTATAACTGTTCTTCAAATGGGTTGCTAAACACAATTGTATCGTCAAGGTATATAAAGAAAACTGACCAATGTAAGCCAGCCAACGTTGACGCCATCAATCTCTGAAAGGTCACGGGAGCGTTGCATTGCCCGAGAGGGATGGCGTTAAATTCATATATGTTTTGTGTCGTAGGGAATGCCTTTTTGTGTCGTTCAGCAGGGTCTGATATTGCTCTGGAACAAGGGTGATAACCGACTTAATTTTTGTCTAGATGGTTTTGCCTTGCTGTTCGGAGGCCAACTTATGAACCTCGTGTGCATTTAGCTCTACCGCTAGAAGGCAATTTGTTTTTCCCATGCCATTGCATTCATATTATGCTTTTCACTTTGCATGAGCAGAACCATATCCGTTGCTCGTGAGAGTAACAATTGGTTGCATGAAATACGAGTTTCCTCGACTCCTGTCAGCTTTTGTGATGCAGAAGGCAACGCTGATGGTAGCAAGGGGACTTAAACTTGGAGTTTTGCCATATGCATACCCGTACTCATTCTTCCTTGCATTTCAGTCACTGAACGTTGCACAAGCACTCTGAGAAGTTCCACAACGTTGAACAAGTGTATTTCCTCTTATTATACCTGTAGCTGAACAATTTTTCGTCTGGAAGATAATGTCAAACACCAAAATGGGTCGTTGTCGTGATATCTTACTAAAGCATTGCAAGTAACTCAGCGTGAACTTTTACATTTGATAACAGCTACACAGTCAAGACAACCAATCGTTTTCTCTGATGTATTCCGCTTTGGCTTTATCCTAGAACTTTTGGAAGATAGCCTACGTGGTTGTTCCGTGCAATGTACACTTATTTGGCAATCGTATAAAAAATCAAACAATTTCTTTACAATTTTTGTAAAAATGGTGGCAGAATTCGCTAAAGACTACATTCGAATGAACGGCTACAGATACTTCTCTTGTCTGTTGCACTTCATGTTGTTTTAGCCTTTTGAGAAGTACTTATATCTAGTAAGAAATACAAGCAAATGCAGAGGGAGTTTTTATATCGTCAAAATGTAATGAAAACAATACCAAATAAATATATCTACAAATGTTCAGCAGTCGATAGCTATATATTATGTATTTGCCAGTCATAAAAAGATGAGAATTGAAAATTACAATAACAACCAAATGATAAATAAGAAAATATATCAAATTTATATTATATTTAACAATTATTTATGTTATGTTGTAGTGGTGAAGGTATCTCGCAGATTAGATACCCTCAATATGTCTGTGTTTTGTGGGCGGAGCAAGGACCTTGAGAAAATTGAGGCAATGCTATGTTGCGATGAAGAACACAGACATGACTCTTCTCGTAAACTATTGGTATCACCTAGTGTCTCAGTTTGTATCGAATATTTGCATATTGACGCGATTTCTCGTAGTTTGTGTCAGGACCAGGAGGAGTAGGAAAAACTCGTCTCACTGCCAAATTTGCAGAAAAAAACAAATATTTTTACAGAGGTGGAGTGTATCTTTTTAATGCACAATCAAAGTCAGCGTTTCGTCAATCACTAGAAACGAATGTACGTTCAGTATGACAGTGTTACTGTAAACATTTATTGCAATCGTTGAAATGTGATATAGATTGTTGAATCTGAAATATGTGGCACAAGCTTAAAGTCGGATTTATCATCTCAATACAATTTCTTTGTACACCAGCTGCAGAAGCAAAAAGAAAATGTGTTATTCTTGTACGACAGTTGTGACAAGTTGGAAATTATTGAAAAGCTGATGCCAAGAGAAGATGAGCAAATTCATGTTATCGTCACAACCAGACAACGTGACGGTCACTACTTCTTAGATCACAGTCCTCACAAAGTGTTGCACCTTAATGTATTAGAAACCGACGATGCTGTCCAAACTCTACTGTCATGGAAAGGATATGGTCAAAACAATGGCGGTCTTGACGACGAGTGCAAAGAAAAATCAAGCGCAAAAGTTTTAGTTGATCGTCCGGAAATCGGTCGCCTGCCGTTGGCCATTCGTCACGCTGGAACGTATCTAAGAGAGACGAAGATCAGTTGTGAGGAATACGGTGGCTTGCTTGCTAAAAGAAAAGAGAAACTGCAAACAATAGGAAACGATATGAACGAGATTCTTAAATATAACGGTTTGCAGCATCTCGCAGACGCACTCGAAGAGGAAGGAATTGCGAATGTGAGAGACTTTCGTAATTTTGACTTACCGCAACTTCAAACGTCATCTTTCATAAAACCTCACGAAATCGAACAGCTCAGCAGAGTTAAGAAGAAACTAAATGCAGCAACGGCTATGGCGTGGGACTTGGATATTGAAGAAATAATGAAGAATGCAGATGAAACGAGTAGCACGATACTTCAAATTGCATCTGTGCTTGACGGAAAATTGATTGCTAAGGATTTGCTGTTGTATATAGTTTTTGATCAAGATGAGAACGTCACTGATAAAAAAAGAAAACTAAATCAGTCCATTTCTCATTTGTCAAGATTTTGTCTTGTCAACGATGACGAAGAGATTAGCATGCACGGTTTGGTGCAACAGAGTGTGGCAGAAGCAATGATGAGAGAAGGAAAATTCGCTTGTCAACTGCTCGCAATTAGCAATTGCATCAACGGTTTATTGCCTCAATCAGAGGATGAAGTTCTTAGGAGATTGAATGACAAGCAAGTGATGGATCTAGCTTCTCACGTTTATGTAGCTTCTTGTCATATTTTGCGGTCCAGACAACTGGACGAGGAGTGTTGGTTGTTATTGCGAATATCCTGCTGGATGGCACTAGGGTATGAGCATTTAAAGGAGGCGGAACATCTCTGTCAAAGTAGACTGGAATTAGTAAAGAGCACAAATTCACAGCATTTGCACTTGTATAACGAAAAGCTCTTTTATTGTAAGCTATCTATACCGGTTAATCTTATTATTATTGCAATGCGGTTTTAAATATTTTCTGTTTAATTATAGCGTTGATAGATGTGGGTAGAGTTTATATAGAATTGGGCAATTATCACGAAGCTTTCAGTATTCTGAGCGAAGCATTGGAGCGGAGTAAGAGATGTGATACTCAACTATATCCAACATCTACTTTTCATGGTGCGTACACATGCACTTTTGTACAAGCCCATCTAATTGATTTTGTATAGATGTTAGACTTAAAGCACACCAAAGACATATAATGTATTTACAAGCTAAATGATACATTTTTAACCATTAAATAACTACCAGATATTATTTAATTTTTATTAAAAATTTATGTATAATATTGGTGGAATTGCCTCCTCCATTCCGCACGAATACTACGGCAATGTTGTGATAACATAAAACCGATTTAATTGACTGTTAACAATGTTTCTCTTTATTAAAACATTTCTTATGTATATTCAATGAAACATTTAATTTTGAATTTTATAATTTTTGGTTGCTTATCCAGACCTAAACCTTGTTCTTATTATTCGAAATGGGAAACGGTTTGGTGAAGTTTCTTGTGTCATGCCTTGTTGCCTTAATGCCGAATACCGGTGAACTAAATACCCTATAAATTTTACAAAGATAAGCTTCTCGCACAAATTTGTTACTACTAGGTGCACGATGTAAACATTAGTGCTATCTTCGACTGACCATCTACGCAAGCCATGAACGAATTTTTCGTAGCCGTACCGTTGAGGTGAGTTCTTCTGGAGAACTGTCGTCGAAATGCTCGTGCGCACACCCTTGGCAATCATTGATTTTCACTTACCAATGCCGGTGGTGACAAGCACTTTTACACTATTTGGGCTAGTAAGTAGGCCAGTTCAGAAAGAAGCTAGACGCATCGTCGTTTTGCGATTATTCATTTATATATATATATATATATATATATATATATATATATATATATATATATATATATATATATATATATATATATTGTGATCTGCATGTTTCTTGCAGTGTTTTCTTGTTTGGGCTTAGCTACTTGTCATGCACATTGGCGGTAACCTCTTCAGCTATGCCTGTTGCAATGGTGATTCAAGTTCTTGGAAAGTTCAATTTTATATGTACAATACTCTTTTTCCACATCTGATTGTTCCATTGTTGATGTCGCTGTCAGTTTGTATGTTTAACGTGTTTCCGGTGACAAACCAGACAAACAAAGCAATAGCATTAGATACTCTCCTTGCTGTAAAAACCTGCCGAGTCCTAGTACTTCGCCAAACAGCCCAGCGTCTAGCTTCACAATGGACTAACCTACTAAGAGTTCTAACACGTTCGTGCTCAGTAACGCCGGGATGAGTTAAGTGAAACTCAAAAGTGCGCACTCACACACCATTATGATGACATTTTGCGACAAGAACTCATCTAAGCGGTAGCAATATGAAATGATCTTTCTTAGCGTGCGTATAGTTGAGATACCATCGATAATTGCATCCAGTAAACACAAAGCAGCAACCACTATGCGCGAGAAGTGGTAATATTATCTTGCCTCTTCATAACATTTAGCGGGTCTTTAGTTCACAAGAATTCGGTCGTGCGGCAACATGGCAAGATGCAAGCAACATCACAATACCTTTTGAAGCCTAAATGTTGACTCGATAACATATGAGATTATTATTTCTTAATATTCCACCTATCTGTAAAACATTTTATGAATAATATTACGATTTTATAGCTCGGTTTTACATGGCTGGCTGCTACCGCCTATTACGACAGTACGAACAGTCTGAGAAGCTCCATCTTCAACTTCTCAACGTTTCCGAAGATGAAGTATTACTACAGTCATACATCTCTAAACGTACAGGTGGCATTAATGAACGTTGATTTTGATAACAGTTTAACTAACGTGTTTGAGGTTGTAAGGAAGTTGGAATGATTTCAGTGAGTTCTACTATCTAGGTATTTCGTAATGACAAGACACTACATTCTTTGTTTACAATTTCTTGCCTTCACATTTTACTGTAAACGATAATATCCAATTTTTGCATGATGACGCTACATTTTAAAATTGCTATGTCTTCTAATTTGTAGGTCTTCTCTCGAGCAGTAAACGTGTTTAATGACTTAATGCTCGACGCTTGCTAGCCAATGCGCCGCTACAGCATGTTTGAATACATGTGCAGTTATCCTAGACCAACTGCAGACGCATTACGATGTATAACAAATTGTCGAATTCAACTGCGACGTGTATTACAATTTCATTCATTTACCTAATTATTACATCGTGAAATTTTAGAGTTGTAATTGAAATGCATTTAGCACAAATGTAATACTGCATTGAAACGTGCTTGTTTAGACTGCATTGGTTAATGTGTGTCTTCGTGCATACACAATTACAAATAAGCAAAATTTACATCCATATTTTTTCATACAGATAGACTATCTAATTGAGTAATAAGAATGTAAAACTGACTTATTTTTGTGGAACGTCTTACATGTACGTTTGGTTGTTTAGTGTATTTGCATTATTTAGTTCTCAACAATCTTGCATTAACATACCATCAATGGGGAAAGATGTCTGCGGCGATAGAGAACTATGAAAAGAGTTTAACTTTGCAGAGAAATCAGTCAGATGTCAACGAGTTGGAGAAATCTGCTAGTACGTATAGTATTTGAAACTTTGATTTTGTTGCTATCTTTCGAGATCACGTTATTCTCCAGCTATCACAAATCTTGCATTCTGCTATAAAAGATGTGGAAAACTAGACAGGGCTCTCATATTGAATGAAGAAGCGTTGACAATCACAACAAGAGTCTTGCCGTCTTTTCATTCGTTATCGATTTTGGGTAGGTTTTTAAATTTCTGTTATGTATTTTTAAAGAAACACGTTTAATTACAAGGAAGTTGTTAGATTTGTATTTATCAGGTGAATTACATTCTGCTACTGTACCAGCAATTCTGTTATTCTATTTCTGTAAAAATTAATATTGGATTTGTTTTATTCATTTTGTTGTGAAAATTTTTAATATGTAATTTTCTAACCAATTATGTCAAAACAAACAATTCTATGCTGCAAGATACAAAAGATACACGTTGACTCTGTCTTTTTCTATACAAAATGGTTTTTATTATTTTGTTTGTTGCCGTTGTAGTAATGAGACGTCTTTCTTGCTGCTACCGTATGAAAGGCTGGGTGGATCGTGGGATGCCGCTGGCCATGAAAGCTCTAGATTTGGCGTCATCATCGCTACCCAGCAAAGATCCCAAATTGGGATGGTGTACGGACGAGAAGCAGATTCTCTACTTGTTGCAACAAATAGCTGAATACCATCATGTATAGGTTTTAACGAAGCTGCTGAATGTCATCATCAGTCACGATCGTTCGATAAAGCTCTTGGATTGTATGAAAGTGCGGCAGATATTTTCCGTCATCATCTGCCTAAAGAGTCTATTTCACTATCTACCGGTATGTTTCACTTATTTCTGTGCGGGTATTTGTTATGGATGAAGGAAATGAGGAGAGATAACCTCATAGTGTCGTTTTTTGCTTTAGTAAATCATCATCTCGCCTTGCTGTATAATGATATTGAACAAAATGACAAAGCGGTGGAACTCATGACAGAAAGTATAAAAATCAGCAAACAAAACCTACCTGAAAACCATCACGAAATTGCTGAATGTTAGTATTTGTTGTTGTTGGTTTAAATTAAATCATTTTTTGTTTGTACTCGATGTAACGTGATGATGTGTATTTGTGTAGCTCTGGTTACGCTTGGCGGCATTCTGTTTTACAAGAATGATTTCGATGAGGCCGTTGTGCATCTTGAGTCAGGTCTCTCTATTTTACGAGAAGAACTACCGAGTAGTCCGTTCACAGCCACTGGTACGAATGTCTTGCATTGGCGTTGCTACTTGTATTTGTGTCTCATTCACACATTCACGATCGTGTTGACTGCAGGTCTGTATTATCTTGCATTCATTGAGATGGAACGAAATCAATTGGTAGAGGCACAGCGACACGCCACTCAGTGTTTGCGCTTGCGCCAAGAAATTTTCCTGAAAGATGACAACGCAATTATTTGTGGTATGAGAATTAGTCATTAACGTAACATCTTCTCGTTTCAACATGTGTGATTGCGTTTTTGCAGCACAAGAGTTGGTTCATGAAATCGAACATACACTAGCGACATTATGAGTGGTTGCAAACAAAAAGAAATAACGTCAATAATATAATGGATACAACCATGCTGAACATGATATTTTAGAGTTTATTGTGGTTTAGCAAAATAATTTAGTTAACTTAATAATTAGCTTGCCGTTAATTATCATCATCCAAGCTTGTTGTCTATTCGTCAATGCGCCATACGCTACATCCTTGTGTAGCGATTACTTATTAACTTCATAGTTGCTTTCGCTCTACTTTTAAGACAGCAACATTTATCACGTTGTTTTTATTGAATATAATGTAGCAAAAATTATATCGATGTGCCTTTGTAGCTATAAAGCCCTGTCTACACTAAGCCAAATGGATCGCTATCCGATCGGGATAGCGAGTGTCAACACAGCATTTGGAAAACGCTGCAACCTCCGCCTTTTACTTTATCCCGTTACTGATGACCGATGTGTACGTGTGGCGTTTTTGCTTATGGAAACCGTTGAAAGAGGGACGTAATGAAATCGACAACAAAGACGAGTGAGGATTGCTAGATCTTGCGACTACACAAGTTGCGTACGGAGAGGTAACGCGCACTATTTCTAATTTGATTCAACCGATGACGATGGTATCGCGTTCGAAACCACCTCGCCATTTGTTTTGGATTTATCGTGATCGGATAGCGACCCGATCGCGATCCAGTTGCAAGTGTGGACGAGCGTTAAAGAAAGCTGTGCAACGTATAGATTATTTGATTTTTACGTCATTAGTTTTGAATCTCTGCATCTTAGCAAACTCTTTTCTTTAGGGCCTTTCATAACATGTGTTGAGTCGTTATGTGCAATCCATGCGTAAATCTAATTAGACGTTACTGAGTGTGACGTTACTATTACTACACATTTGTCCTCTCTCCAAGTTTTCAAGTTTATCATCTAATTGTAGCTTAATTGGTGACTATGCGCTATAACTCCGCTTCGACTGTATCATTGTGTACTGCGGTGAATCTTATCAGCGGGTCTTACTTATGTTTACGTCTTGCTGCTTGCTCACGTCTATTTGCTGTAATATAATCTCTGTGCGAAGCCGGCTATAAAATGCTTAAAAGTGTTCTAATTGAATTAATTTGTATATTATTGCAACACCATAATTATTTGATGTTACAAATCGTCTATTGATAAAGCGATATATAGAGAATGATGACAATGTCCAAAAAGAAATAATAATAGAAAAATTTAATTGTGACAATCAATAGATACAATGTTGGTATCTTGCAGAATCTAAAATGACGTGTTATATCTCCTCTTCTATGATAAATATATATGTATAACAATCTTTTTGTGTCGCTGATTATAAGAAGCAGTAGATATCACAGTGTTAGTATGTTTTTATCATTATTTAAGAAAATTATACCATGCCATACCTCTCCATTAACTGTGGCTTAAACTTGAAACAATGCAAAATTGCCGAAAGTTATATTCTCCAAATTCAGTCTCTAAATAAACGTTAGAGGAATCTATTTAAAGCATTCCTTCACTTGTCCCCCTTCGCGAATGTTTTCCGTTCGGTTGTATTTGCCTATTTTTGGTTGTGACGGCGAGTACGGTGTGTACTCCGAGGGCAGACTCTGTTTTCTAGCATTTATAAGCATACCTTTAAATTGAAGAAGAAATATATGAGTATTTGGACCGCAGCTAATCAAAACATAACGAGAGAATAGAAAAACACGAGCAGATTGCGCTCCAGTCATTGCACTAGCGTGCGTTAGCGGCAATGCTGTTTCTTTTGCCGTCGTCAGCAAAGACTTCTAGTGTGTTTACCCTGAGTGCCAAGTAGCCTTATATCCTCGGTTGTGAGGTCTTGTTTAATTAAACTCAGCTGAATTCACACCTACGTTCATAGCTAGTCCAGCGACTCTGTTAGCTATCTATATGTACATGTACCATATTTTCGCCTCTATCTTCCGGTGTCCTTGAGTCAAGGCTGCTCTAGTGTGAACGCACCTTCGTTTCGCTTCTAACCTTTGTACACGGTATATTTGTACATACCCTACTAGCATATCCTCACCGGATCCAGATAGAACAAACACGGATGTTTCTTGTTTCTACGAATGGACTACCACGTCAAAGAATGTCTACAAGGAGACGGACATTGGAAGAAAAGCAAGGATGTAGACTGATGTACCGCTACTAGGAATAATGATCTAGGTGATGTAACGCTGCTATATTTACAGTAGGTGATACCGCAACGAATAGCTATATAATGTGGCGTAGGCTGTATGCAATTTATTCTCGTTGTGTTATGTTCTGACTGTTTAAAGCTCGATCCATAGTCCGCAGAGTGATCTTTATTATTGCAAAATGCCGACGGTTATAGAATTAGCTAATGACGAAATGATTGAATACCATGCCGCAAAGGTGTTTCACCCAGACTGGAGCTACTGTCTTTGCCACTGCACAGACACCAAAGGAAACTTGACATATTTTACCGATGTTAGTTGGAAGACCTTCCAAAATGTAGCGAAGAGACGACAAGATGACGTCTGGCGCTTTCTTAGCAGACACTGGGAGTCTGGTCCAAAAGGATACTACCATCGTGAGTGCTATAAGAAGTATACCCCACCTAGAAAAGCCAAGAAAGTAAATACGGTAACACGCTCACTACACTTGTATTTTGTTCTCATCATACAATGATTCACTCTACCTAATTTATAATACTAGTGTCAATTAAACGAGTCCAACGAATCTTCCAAGTTAGATCCTGGTCGTGATGTAAAATCAGAGACAGTAGAGTCTGCAACATTGAATCGAGTGACAAGAGCAACTGCTTCCTCCAGGAATCTGGTCAATCAATTTGCAATGTGTGTCATATGCCAGAAGCAAAAGAAAACGTCAACTAATCGCCGAAAGATGGAACCTCTGACCAAATGCGAGCACATTAAACCGGAAGCGTTTCTTCGTGCCATCGATTTGAGACAAGACGAACGGTTGATCCAATCCTTTGCAGAAGACTTTGATGCTGTTACATCAGATGTGGTGTATCACCGATCGTGTTATAGGCAATACACCAATCCAAGAGCTCTGAAGTACCTCGAAGATTCTCCCATGGAATGTAATGAAATCTACACGAAGGCCATTAACGCACTGTGTGCCAATATAGAACCTCTACTCTATTCAAGTAAATTTGTCCGCACAATATTTGACATTTGCTCCTACTACAACACATTGTTAGGTAACACTAGCATAGAAAATGCTAATTACCGTACTGAGAAACTGAAGCAGCGTTTGCGTCACCGTTTCAATGATGTCATACAATTCTACAGGCCGGATGGCTTTGGCATGCCAGATGTTTTGTACGGTCCCAATACTCCTATTTTCGAGGTAATAAATTTTGACATTTAATAGACGACAATAGTGGGGTGCCTCTCAGTCAGAGTTCTGTGAAAGACTTTGACAGTGCTACATGCAGCTCACCACTTCCATCCGGTCCACAACACGTGTCAACATCAACTTGTTAACGAGAGCTGTTTTACACAGCAATGCTTAATCGCGAGAGCATTTTCGATATTCGTAACAATTTGCCTTGGATTTGCTCGAAAGTCGTATGGAATTACCTGTGCATCTTTACAGTTTTCTTTGTTGGGTCATAAGTGGAGAGGATGGCGAGATTTTGACTTTAGCTCATCTGTAACCGCCAACGTTTCCGAAAGAATCGCTCGTCAAGTCTCTTCTATAGGACAAGACATTGTGTATTGCACCAGTAAAGGCTCAGTAAAACCACCTAAGCACTTGGCCTTGCCAATGGAGGTTCGAAATTTGACTGGGAGTGCGCTAGTGATAGAGTTACTGAACAGGTTTGGACACGGCGTGGCACACAGTCAGGTCGTAGAACTTGACACTGCCTTAGAAGTAGCTAACGTGTCTGAGGAACAAAGCTGCGACAGTTTTATTCCTCAAAATATCTACTTATCTCATCCTGATATACTCTGTTATGACAACAATGACTTGCAGGAAGAAACTTTGACTGGGTCGGGAACCACCCATTGTACCAATGGTATTATTGTTCAGCGTTCGCTTCCTGACTCGGAAGTCCTAATGTATAGGCAGAGCAAGTCTGCAGAGCAGTCTATGCATAGTTGCAAACGACAACGGTCTTTTATGTAGATTCTGGTGATGCCTTCACTTACAGCGGTGGACGACGTTGTGGACCCGCGCTTACCAGCATTGAAATACAAGATCAGATTTTTGGCGTACGCAGGACTCCAAGAAGTGTGGAGGAGTTGGCATTTGTCATGGCTCGTCTATCATCCACGTGTATTCAAATTATTGGTCGTGATTCAGAAAGCCCTCAAACTGTTTCTGGCTAGTCAGGGTTTAATGTGATTCTTCACGACCACGACATTCCTTCTCGTTCAATTATTGGGTACTTACCGGTTATCAATGCGTCGCCAAATGAACTTGCAACTGTCTGTAAACTTTTGAAACAGTGCATCGCCAAAGCTGATCGAATTCATCAAGAGTCTACGATTCTTACACTAGACCAAGCTATTTATGCAAAGGCTAAGGAAACAGTCTGGAAAAATCCGGATAATTACAAGAGAATTGTACTAAAGATGGGGCATTCCACATTTATCCTGCGTACTTAGCTGTCATAGGTAAAAGGTACGATGACTCCGGTCTTAGAGATATCATCGTTGAATCTGGGTTAGTTGGTTGAAGTGCCGTAAATGGTAAAATTGATAACACGGCTTTTCCGTAGATTATCCTACTATTAAGAAATTGTTTAATCTGTGGGTAGGTGTAATATCGGGACAGCACTACAACCGTGCTATGCGCGTCCGCAAAGTCTTATACGAAGAATTTCAACGCCTAAACTGGCAAGCGTTTGAAGACTCTAATAGCCTACCCGATCGACAGGCCCTTTTAGAGCTGCGTCCGTCACTGCATAAGGTACGTCCGTCACTGCAAGAGGTACGAATGAGTCCCTCTAATACCAATTATTCAGAAATGATGTCTTCAAAACAGTTTCAATGTATACAATCTGCGCACATGAAGTTCACCGATTCTGATCGCGGACAGACGGCAGCGTTTTGGATGTCGTACTGCTATATGATTGAACTACTGCTGCAGTTTGTTCGTTCCACTCGGATTGGAGACTGCTCTCTCCACTTGCAATGACTTCACCACATGATACCATGGATGTTTGCATACGACAGAACAAACTGCTGTCGGTATCTCACTGTCTATTGGTACGACATGGTCTCTCTTGTAGATACTCATCCGGATGCGCACGCCCTGTTAGAAGAAAGAGAGTTTGCTGTCCAAAGGTCTCATAAA
The DNA here is from genome assembly GCF_963422355.1 of Corticium candelabrum. Classification (NCBI taxonomy): domain Eukaryota; kingdom Metazoa; phylum Porifera; class Homoscleromorpha; order Homosclerophorida; family Plakinidae; genus Corticium; species Corticium candelabrum. The sequence continues at coordinate 3,375,221 of NC_085090.1, forward strand.
GTCTTCGCACAAGTACCTGTTGGCATGGCCATTGAACAATCTATAAATCAAGATACTAAACCGAAGGAGGAGTAATTGGTATTAGTCTGAGATGCGAAGCCGTTCAGAGATGGATCGCCACAGAACATGACCGTGCAGCCATAACTGCGGCTTGCCACTGTTTGGCTGGCATTTCAAAAGAGTCTGATAGAAGCAAGCGACACAGAGACTTGAAGCGAATAAAGCGAGACGAAGATGATTTTCAGAGTGTAATTGGTACGATCGAATGTTGGTCTAACCCATTTGAGGCGTCAAGGTGCGTTGTGAACATTTCATCTGTAATAATGGCTCCACCTGACGTTGGGAACGACCACTGCAAGTGTGCCAAATAGGAAGCACACATGCAGAGAAGTTTGTTCATAAATGCTTGCAAAAGTTGAAACTGAAAACTTTCTCATCGATCGCCAAGACAGTCACAGTCAGAGCTAATTCTCGTGATGTAGCAATAGGGGCTGACAGGAGCTTCTTTTCACGAATGTTAGCAATGTCGACGAGTAGGAATCTTGACTTGAGGATGGCCCTTTCGTTTTCCTTAGGTCCACTGCCATTGAGTTTGGCTTTACCGCAAGGTAATTTGAATAAAACAGCCAAGTCTTCTTTACTGCCTTTTTTGGAAAGCTGTGGCTCCCCAGTAGAAAACATTAGAAATGTAATTAGCGAGTATGATTTCAATTAATTACGAGTATGAATGTCGGTGTACAACTCATGTTCTCTCCAACTCACTTCCAGCACACGGAGTTTTGTGACTTGATGATATACGGCCGCTGTATACTAAATAGTATCTCCTGCACATTCAATAAAGCTCGAGATCATCTCTTGCACGCTGTAGCAGTATTGACTTGTTAAAATCGTTACGAGCAATTTAGTCTATCGTTAGAATTCTACAGGACTTACCCTTTTATTTCTCAAGCTTTCTTTTAGTCTTTTCCCTTTCTCTCATTGTCACATACCCTCTCAAAGGCTTCCTTGCACTCAAATTGCCAGAGCAGCTTGCTATGCTTTCTCATTTTACCTTGGCTAAAAGCCCAAAGCCTCAGTAAGTGAATCGCTAACGTTATCCTCCATTTCAAAACATTCCGGCTGAGAATACGCACTGGATGGATCTGAATGTACCGTTGACCTGTCTCACAGATTTGTCGCTCGTGCTGCTCATTTCTTTGACATCTTAATATTGGCTTTACTCATTACCGGAGAAGCGATGCAAGCCACGCTTTCTTCCTGAACATATCACTGCAGCCAGCAAGCAGCCAGAGGTGTATTTTCTTGTCAGAAATTTGTATTGTCAGCATGTGGTCAAGCCAATTCATTTCCTCTTTTGACGTCACGGTGGGAGTGCATAGCTTCACGAATGCAGCTTTAAAAATTTAAACTTTAATATTTGCGGCATACAAAAATGAAGAATTAACAAGAAATGAAATAGAACAAGTTTCTATTATTATATTTTAGTTACCCTTCAAGTAACAATAGCTCATGGCTATAGCTAAATCTGAAATTTGAAAACACTGGTTGCAATTTGTAAATCACAGGATCAAATCTCAAAAGCAGCTATTTAAGGGGAACGCGCCCCATAGCTACGCCACTTGTTGTGCTTAGCCACTGTGGAGTGACTGTGGAGATGCTTGTAGCTTTTATTTCATAGCAGTAGACTGCCAGTAGGTAGATTGTTGCAGCACACAAGTTCCTAAATGATCAGAATTTGCTGATAGGACATGTCTGTCCAAAAGGTTATACCCAGAATTGTGTACCCGGACTACTTCATGAAACGATATACTTCAATCTAATTATTATATATAAATACACAGTTTCTTAATCTAGTAATTACCTGCTGTGTAATGTGGCATTGCTTAACTTTTGTAACTAGAACACGCTGCCTAAATCAATTTGATACAGAATCACAGGTCACAGAGCTATAAAATACATAGGCAACAGCATTTCATACTCCTACTAAATTAGGAGTTCATCCAAGGTCTAGATGTCAAATAAGTGCACTCATGTGGTCTGGAAGGAAGTCGCCAGTGAAGACGCTCACTTCTTGAACAGCCAATTACTGACTACATGGATAACGTTTATCCTAGAAACTGCATTTTTTCCATCAAAGAACACACGGGGCTTCGAGGCTGCTCAGTCATCATCAAGCTCCCTAGATAACACGGCTCTGCAAATTCATCAGATTCCTACAGTCCCCAGGCTCTATCTTTATTGCCGATCGTAGCGAGGCTTTTAATCTGGGTTGCATAACAGAAATGCGCGTGGTTCTATATGGGTCTCCATCGAGCTTCTAGTGTGTGTGTGTGTGTGTGTGTGTGTGTGTGTGTGTGTGTGTGTGTGTGTGTGTGTGTGTGTGTGTGTGTGTGTGTGTGTGTGTGTGTGTGTGTGTGTGTGTGTGTGTGTGTGTGTGTGTGTGTGTGTGTGTGTGTGTGTGTGTGTGTGTGTACACACAAACCTCAAATTTCTGCTCCCCACGATCACATTTCTTGATAGGACCTACCTTAAAAAATCGTTTCCGTGTCCGACTTCAAATGAGTCTAAGAACGATTCGTTTAAGTGACCAAACCACGAAGAAAATGCTTCATGAAGTTTCGTCGCCACATCTTTTTGTATTGTAGCTAGGGACTGTGTGAACATGACAACCAAGAAACACCTTCAGGAGTTGAATGCCACTTACAGTCAACTATTCACACGTTCCATACTTACAGTATGATCAATCCTTTGCTACACTGTGCTGCATCTAACACTGTTGATAGTCAATGTTTGCGGACATCAATTTCTATGTCAGCAAATACCATAACACTGTCGTTACACCGGAACTGAGTTCCTAGACTGTACATTTCAATTGTCTTGATCACAATCGCAAAGCGACGACTACCCATACCAGGCCTACATACGTAATCTAAAGTGTTAGGAAGTTTTTCATGTTTACTTCCATGACAGAATTTTAAGAGATACGTATTGTCTAGCTAGAACTGACGTTTTATTCAGTAGACGATCTAAAACTCGGTTGGATGTGTTACTCACCAACGCGAGGCGCCTACGGATACCGTACAACTAGTTAGAGAATATTATTTACCCTAGGCAGAGTTGCTATTTCTCCTCTTCCTTGTGAGATTCATGTGCGTTTATCTCACAAACTGCGGGGAAGAACCTGGCGTGCGAGGCAATAACACGTGACCTATAATCACGTGCATGACAAAAACCAGTCCTACTCGAGAGCGAGGAACAGCGACTCCAGACGACACGATTTTTCTTCAAAACCCTGCAGCGAAACAAGGCCTGCGGCATTATGGAGCCCCCTTGCAAAAAGAGCAAATTCGAGAAAGGGGAACGACATGCTAGAGAGAGTCTGGTAAGTTTCGATAGCTGTAGTAGTGTAAAGCCTGGTTCACAGTACGACGCTGGCACGAGCGTGGTGCGAACGTCCTGGACGCTGACGATGAGCGAGCGTCAACGTCACACTGTGAACATGTCAGCGTCTGCGACGTTCGTACGACGCTAGGCGAGCGTCCACGACGCTGGAATAGAGAAAAGTTCTAATCGAGCGTCGTAGCCGGAAGTGACCAAGCATCCGATAACATCACGTGCTCTGTTTCAACCAATCGAAAGTCAGTCACTGGACGTATCCGGGGCATTCTATTCGTTCACATGCCATCGAACATTGATTCGTCGATGGAAGTGTGTGCGTGGTTTTCCCTCCGTTTGGCAAGTTCAAACAAAGCAGTACAAGGACATAATAACAATAATAATAAACTATTTTTAAAACACCACATGTGGTGTAGCTCCCTCCTAGGGCAACCTAAAACATAAAATAAGGATGAAAGAAAACGCTTGATCGAGACTACGGCGCAGCAGTGCAACAAAAGCAAAACGTCTTCGTCCATGTCTGTCGCGATACATTGTACACATATGGTTACTTTGCAGCGCCAGACCACTGTCACAGGTTTTTTTTGCGATAGACGCTTGTCAGACGCAATACTGTATATGGTCCAGCGCCAGCGTCTTCTCTGACGCTCGTGTGAGCGTTCTTGTCAACGTCCAGGACGCTCGCAGGACTCTGTGCCAGCGTCGTACGGTGAACAGGGCTTTAGACGCGGTACCCTATTAACGCACGCTCTCACGATTGTTTCACGATCTCGAGATTTGCGCCCAATTCTCACGACTGCCGCTTTTCTCCCAACAATCCTACCCTGAGACACTCTGACAGTCGTTTTGCGCAGACTTGTTATCTCAGTCATTTTGGACATAGCGGATTCTTTGAACTAGTTCCTATGTACTGCTCTGCTTGCTTGTATCTGGGGTATCCAATGTATATACTGTACGTACCTGCAGTAAAAGTAACTTGGAAGTTCAAGATATAGCCATAGCGCACACAAACGTAAGGCGAGTTCATACTATTGACCACGCTTCCTAGGAATATGTTTAACGTGAGTGGTCGTTTAATAGATATAGTCTCACGATTTGGTGCGAAAAATAATTGAGAGTCTGGTTCTGAAAGAGTTACATATGCTTCTCGATCTAATTACAGACGAAAATTGTGCAAGGGAAACATTTTTAATTGTGCAATTTTGTGCGAACGCGAACAGTTAAATAAATTAAAATTAAATTTGTTTTTTCCTGCATACATTAGTTATGGGCCAGACTTGTTATCACAAAAATGAATTCCATTCTAACAGCAATGTTTACCTAAAATCTTTTGGTTTTATTCAGGCACAATTTTTCTTTTTTCAGGGTGCTCAAGATCATTTGAACGTTCTCATTGTTTGTGCTTTGGAGTCGGAGTTGCAAGCTGCAATAGCAGTTCTAGAAAGTGGAACGAACAGCAAGTTTGAAAACAAATACACACATCACAGCGAACTCAGCAGGCTCAACGTCAGAGTGTGTGAAGAATGGAATTCTAGTGACATCAAGGTGGGCGTGGTCGCGCAAACAGATACGGGAGGGACAGAAAGTCAAATGTTGCTTGCCAATCTCGCCAAGTTCTTTAAGACTACCGTAGTGGTGATGACGGGGACGTGCGCTGGCGAAGAAAACACACATGGCTACATGGAGCACGGTTGTGTCTTTGTCGTCAATCGAGCGACAGTAGAAATGGGAGGTACATTTGAAGAAGGCGGGAATCTTCAAGCTAGAGCACAATACTGTGAGCTCGAAAAAGGCATCCTTGCAGCAGTCAATGAATTGGTTCACTCGAATTCTGACGTTTGGTTGAAGTATGTTCCAGAAAATGCCTTTCGTCCCAGCCCTCGTTATCTTCAACAACTCATCCTAGACCTTGTGATCAAGAGTGGGCAGGACGGTATTACCAAGAGAGACCTACTGGACAAGATGGTGGACAAGAAATTACCTGGAATGTCTACAATGAGAGATGATACGACTCATCTCACCTATGACAAAATTCTGAACACAATGTTACAATCGTCGTCAGCTTGGGTTACTTTACCGCCAACCGCAGAATGCAGATATTTTTTAACTAATCTAGGAGAGAGATACGCAGCAAATGAAGCTATATTTCCGCGTCATGATAATATTGTAGCTCTTGTTGATTCCATGCTTTCCGTGCCACACAAGGACATGAACCTGAAAGCGGAATTGAGTACTTACAAAGAACGGGTGGCCGACAAAAATGTGAAAGCGGTAGACATGGAAGCTTTCTACTTTATGAAACAAGCCATTGACAGTTTTAAAAGAAACGAAGTTTCAGGCAGAGCAGTTGTCATGAAAGGCATCTGTGACTATGGCTTTAATGCAAGCAAAGGAGGCTATTTTCATGTGCATGCTGCTAGCACGCCTGTCGCCTTTCTAAGGCACTTGATGACAGTTAAACAACATCTCTTTGGTAATTACATTTCGTTACATTCTAATTGATTTTCTAACATGTTAATTTTGACTGTAATTAGTTAATGAAGAATCTCAAACGACTCAAACTCAAATTGGACAACCGAAACGAGGTCATGTAAGGTTTTTATGTATAGTACCTATAGTGTAAAACTGTTAATCATATCTGTCTTATAATTTTTGGCACTTCGTCTAAAGATTTAGATCTGTCCTGCCTAGTTAATTGGTAACAAAGTCAATACAAAGCTGGTTGCAAACTATCAGTCAGTTAGGGCATTATTGTATTGGTCTGCAGTCTTATGCGTTTTTTCCAATTCAAATATATTTTATTGTTTAATTGATTGTTTTGATTAATTGAAGTCGATTTGCCTTGGTAGGATTAGCAGAGATATCATTTAAGCGGTTTGAAGTGATTCAAAAATTCAGAAAAAGTAGAAATTATTTCTATAATTTTTGAAGTTGTAATATTAATTATTATTGAAAATTTTGATTGTCATAGTTTTAATGGGAATGCAATCCGTCTGCTGTATGCTACCATTTGTTGGAATAGGATGGTCATGTCAAACAGAATTTCTTTCTAACGCATCTGAGCGTCATTCTAATTACTAGTTATCATATGGTCACTTTCTGGACATTATTGTTATCACACGGAGGGGATTGGCAGCTAAAAAGCGAGATGATTAGCTGCCACTCACCCGAGGCGGATTAACAACGAGATTCGCCCATAGGATACGTGATTTGTATCATAAAAGGCCATTGGTTGGTTTGATTTATCGTTTATTTTGAGCTGTGAGCACTTCTTGCTTGTTTTTTAAAATGTACGTTAATACAAAAAGTACCCAAACACGTGCTATCCAGCCTTTTTATAACTCTACAAAAATATCTCAGAACCACATTACTCTCGACTAAAAACGGTCTAAATGGTAGCCAGACTATTAACGCTAACACTAGACGTCTCAGAAGCCTTATATTGGCAAGTAAAAACACGATTATTGTCAGCCAGGCTAACTGCTCACCCGAAGCAGATACAACGGCGAGAGTCATACCAAACGATTCGCTCTTGCCCATAGAGTTGCAGCGACCCAGCAGCTAGAACTGTCCAAAGTCCACCCAGTATTATGTCAACAGCTGCTACGCAATTCTATACCAGCTTCCACAACGCCATGTTGTTCCGGTCACGTGTGTACATGATAGGTTGGCCACATGTACTTATATCCCTATTATTCCTTTTTGGAAACTACCGTTTGAGACCTTGTTATTAGCTGCCATGCCACTTCCACAGTGTGTGTGTGTGTGTGTGTGTGTGTGTGTGTGTGTGTGTGTGTGTGTGTGTGTGTGTGTGTATATATATATATACTTACAGTTGCATGAACGTTGAAATGTACGACAATGTTCAACAGGGTGCTGTCCGTGAGCGTGTGCTGTATGTTAACTGTAGAGATACGTGGGAGTTGTTTATTGATGCACTCAATGTGGTTCCGTACATCCGGCATCCGCTATGTAGCTAATGAGTGTAAAGATGGGAGTTGTTTATTGAAGTAATCAATGTTGTTCCGATACCGCACTTGCTGATGTGACGATTTTAAAATAACCGCGCATACAAAGTATCCAAGCACGTGTTATCCAGATTTCTTAAAAAATACAAAACATTTTGAGAAAATGATGGGAATGTAGGGATGAGTATCTATTTAATCATGCTTATCTCCTACATCACAATCTTTTTACCTAATTTAATTAGACCGCAGCAGTCGTGTGTGACACTTACAGTACTGGATATGATGTAAGAGATGAGCATTCTCATCTATACATGTCCATGCAAGTACATATCCATCCCTATATATCTATCATTTTCTCAAAATGTTTTTATTTTCAATAGACATTCTGTAATTAATTAGACGCAGTCTAGTCTAAGTAGCCTCGCAAGGCAGGCTCTTCCACGCAGTCGCTGAGTTAAACGCACCTGAATCACTCGAGGAGGAGGAGCTTTTGCCGGAATTGCTTTTGGCGGTACAAGAGCGTTGTCGCTTTCGAGAACGTCATAGTGACGTGAGAACCCCAGATTCGGTTTCATAGCTTCGATAAAGCTAATTCGTTTAGATATGCCTGTTTTGTATAAAAGTTGAGTTGCTACACGCAACATTGCTTCACGCATTGGCTTGTTTTGCGCGAAGTACATAGTTGGCATCATCCTTCGCTTCTAGCACGTATATATACATCTCAGCCATGTAATATTCTGCAGTGCCACGACTCCGTTCCATCATTCAGTTTCGCCAACAGTACAGCGCCGATTAAATGACTACCAATCTAGATCTGCAGCTCTGTAGTTTGAGAAATTAAGCCATCTATTTTAAGAGAGTGTATTAGTCAGAGTCCGTTCATTGAAACAAGTTTTACAACACATGCACTACGGGTCAACTCTACACTTCCTGAACATGGTATTTCCACTGCACTACTTATTTCCAACGCTTAGATTTTTCGAGTTTACTGTGAGAAGTGCCAATATCGTACGAAAGAGCTGCTTGCTAAGTCGAAAGGACCATCACACGCTAATTCATTCTAGATAGACTGCTTTAGCAATACACACGTCAATCTGATCATGACGTCGACTACGTCCACATCTGGAGAGGTCAACAAGCAGTATTCCACTGCTTTGATGAACCATTGTGTCAAACAGGGCCTGCATTTCTCACACCATTTTCCCCACAGACGTTCGATGTCAGAGTAGACGCGCAAGAGTGGTGAACACTGCTACGTCGGTTTCAATTCGCGCAAACCTGTAGATGAGTTCAGTAGAAACAATGTTGCTGGAGAATGTAGGTTCTGCGGAGCAGTCCCATATAGACCATTCATGGGCTGATTACTCACTAGCACATTGTTCATCAACAGCTTCGCTGGCTTTCATGTTGAAGCGCTCGCCGCGATGTATCAAACGCAATTACTTTAACAAGCTATTTAGGAAATCAAATTAGCCTTAGCCAAGGTATGAAATCGGTTCGGAGTCCCACGCCTCTATGACGTTCTCCAAAGCGACCAGGCTTGTAGGGTCGCGCCTGTTGTTTATTGATCGTACAAGAACAGCATATGCAGCAGAAAATTGACTTTGTCCAGTAGACCGAGGTGTCCGTGTTGTCTATGCTCACCACGGGTACGTTATGGGCCCTCAGGTCGTGCAATGCCTTCTGCTCCAGTTTGTCATGACTCTTCTGCTGCTCTTCCATCTTCCTGTTCCCCATATTCTCTACAATGTACAATGTCCATGAATTTCGTTACATCTGGTTGGACCAATGGGTTCTGCTGGATCTGGAGTTATATATGGTCTTCATATAATCTTACACACTGACACACACACACACACACACACACACACACACACACACACACACACACACACACACACACACACACACACACACACACACGTCCTGGGTACACGAGCCTAGACTTACCGCGCATTGTTTTTTAACCCCCTAATTTGGATACCATTCCTACACAGCTCTACACTAAATTGCTATAGCATACTAAAAATTCTTTACAATTATCTCTTTTAACATCATTCTTAAAACTGGTAATAAATAATTTCAAATTCTATATTATTAAATAATTTGTATTAATACCATCAAACAGCACTAAATTATCATATTTTAGAGACTCTAACGTAATCAGATAGTTAGTCATTTTGCGTCTCAATGTACTGAAAGATAACTAGAATAAGGCGTTCCTGGCTTGGGGCTACAGTTTCCGGAGATATCAAACTTTGCGTGAATTGACCATTTACACCCAGGGGCATCTAAGAACTGCAGAGACCACTTGTCAATGTCTCGTAGCCTGTAACCCGTCTGGAACTGGTCATTCTTTCTCCAGTCAGAAGCGATATTTCTCAAACGAACGAGTATTCTTGTCAGCTTCCGTATTTTATCATAGTAATAGAATATGTAAAAGGTGGGAGATGAGGGGTTTGCGCGAAAATCGTAACGTCAAACCCTGATGGTTTGAAGAGAAAACCCAAACATATGCTACTTCAGATCTCTGTGTATACTGCTGCTATTCATACTAAAGTAAAGATTTTAGAGGATGGCATTGAATTTGTGGAAGGTGAACATACGGCCAAACTTCATGTGGACAAAATGACACAGTAGCAACGAACATGAATGCAATCACACCACAAGATGATGAATCTGTTTGCACTGCGTAATTGCAGCATTCGCGGGAGCAAGTATGTTTGCCATTTCTGTCAAAAGTGGGCCTGTGCAAGTTGAAGATGCTTTGAGGTATTGCAATCTGCTCTCCCAATATTTCTTGCAGTTCAGAGAATGTCTGCTTACATTCCAAAAGGGGGTTTGGGGGCACTGGATAGCCAAGGGAATCGCCATAGTAGGACAAGTTGGTTGATACGTCTGTAACAAGCACAGTCCAGTGATTGCCTCCAAGGATTTTGTTAGAAAAAAAGCAGTGCCAGACAGTGGATCAATGCTGACATTTACAATGAAGAAAAGCAAGCGAATGCTACTTCTGCTGTTTAGTGCAGTAGAAACATAGTCTGTCATACATCTTTTGTTGTATTCAGACAACACAAGCGACATACAGTCATTTGATGAGTTGTTGACAAGTCTGGACAAACTATCAAGAAGGTCATCTGTCAGCCATCTTGTGCATGCCAACTTTGAAAACTGATGGGTGCTAATGCTTTGACATGCTATAGCCAATTGTGGCTGATTGAGCAGTATGTCTCTGTACTGTTGAATGGCATCACTACTAGGACGTTGAATATTCAGAGTGCTTGGAAGTTGGCATGTCTCATCAAATCACTCTTTCTCCTGATGCACCTAGCAATAACATACCATGCTTTAATGTTATGATTATTCTAAGATATGTAGGCTAATTGTAGGGTTTGTGCATACCGAGCATGCACGTGTGTGTGTGTGTGTGTGTGTGTGTGTGTGTGTGTGTGTGTGTGTATGTGTGTGTGTGTGTGTGTGTGTGTGTGTGTGTGTGTCTGTCTGTCTGTCTGTCTGTCTGTCTGTTTGTCTGTCTGTCTGTCTGTCTGTCTGTCTGTCATGAACAATGTAGAGTAGAGGACTTTCTTATATGACAAAGACCTTTAGCATTATGTTTATTGATTTAGAAATTCTAGAAGTGTTACCCTCTTGCAACTAGATCATGTAATAGTGTTTATCGGTGTCTGTCTGTCTGTCTGTCTGTCTGTCTGTCTGTCTGTCTGTCTGTCTGTCTGTCTGTCTGTCTGTCTGTCTGTCTGTCTGTTTGTCTCTCTGTGTGTGTGTGTGTGTGTGTGTGTGTTTTGATCGTGTGGGAATTGTGTTGATTGTCTAGATTCTTTCTCATTTGAATTGTCAAAGTTGACTCCCAGTAATCTAATGCCTTTGCTGTTCAACAACCGATAACCACTTCAACTGCTGTGAGTGTGAAATTGGTGAATGAAGTTAAGGAGGAACTGGGAGGTATGACAGCCGATGGGGATCAACAGCAGTGAGGAGTGGAAAACGTGAAGGATGAGAAGTCGGCTGTTGTGGAGGACAAAGCAGCAGCATTGGGTACAGATTGTAGTGACTGGATAGTGTAGCACGTGTTTGCTGATAGAGTGATGGATAAGCAGACAAACGGATAGACTAACACTGTCACAGACAGATGGATAGACGGACAGATGGACAGACACACAGATGTACAGACAGACAGATGTACAGACAGACAGATGTACAGACAGACAGACAGACACACAGACGGACAGATGGACAGACTCATACAGACAGATGGACAGACTCACAGACAGAGAGATAGACAGGCACACAGACAGACAGATGGATAGACACACAGACAGGCAGATGGACAGACAGACAGACAGGCAGACAGATGGAGAATCAAAGTGACTAGCCTCCAACCTGTCCTGACTCTACTACCTGTCTGTACACCATGATGCAACTGCCACGTACGGACGAGACGGACAAAATAGCACTTATCTATAGATGTTTGGATGGATGGATAGACAATAGACAGACAGACAGATGGAGAGAAGGGGAGACAGAGAGATGGACATACATACATACAGACAGATGAACAGACAAACAGACCGACGAACAGACAATGGGCAGACTTAGAGACAGACAGACAATGGACAGACAAGTAGACAAACAGACAGACAGACAAATGGACATACAGACAGACAGACAGACAATGGACAGACAAGTAGACAAACAGACAGAAAGATGGACAAACGATGGACAGACAGACAGAGGACAGACAAAGAGATGGAGATACAAACAGACTGATGTACAGACAGACAGACAGACAGTTGATTGGCTGACAGATTCATGAATGAAAGAAGACACTAATCCTGTACAATCCCTCCATCCCTCCACAGTAAAGATCTACATTTTGTATTTTGTTTCAGTTGCTGTCAGACCGTCTGTTCGTGCTTCTACCAACTTGGTTCAAGCACAGGACACAGAGACGCAAAATTTCCGTGAGAATCACTCTTGTGTGTTGCTTGGCTAACTATCAGTAATGAGAACTTGTCTCTTGTGTCAGTTGGAGTTGTAAAGGAAGGGATGACATCTGACATGTGCTTTAGGAGCATCTTCTTCTGCGTGCAGTTTGGCATTGGAATGGTCTGCTAACCACATAAATCAGGAGTTGAGTATAGCAATTGAGTTTTAGAGCAGCAGTTGAAAAAATTCTTTGTACGTTTCAAATAAATAAATAGATTTTGGGCAAGGACTCACTTAGCAAGATTGATATTCTAAACATTTGTGTGTAAGCAATGCTAGCATGTATACCTTGCTTTTATCAACATTTGCTTAATATTTAATTTAAAGAATTTAGAGAAATTTTTAGAATAATTTGACGTGTGCTGGTGTGTGCTGGGTTTGATAGTTAATTAATTCAACATCTAAACTTTAGTTTCAATCATTTGTTTGTTAAATTGTAGTTTGATAATGATTATACAGCCTACATTGATTGATTTATACCGCAAATTTATATATAGTCAATATTATTGTATACAGGCAATATTGATTGATGTATACTGTACAGTAAATATTGATTGATATATACATTAGCAATAGTGTTGAGCTTAACCTTATTTTGAAGACTGACATTCTCTATTTCAAGTTAGTCAAGAAGCAGCAAGACCTATATGTGGAAACATGGATTATTTTGGTGACCTTGTTCTTTAGTGTGGACATAGACTTTTTATGAATAAAACCCCATGATGCTACCAGTGAAATTATTTGGAATGCACTGCTTTTAGATAACAAGGAATTCAAACGAGAACTAAAATGAAGGAGCGAGCAGTAATAGTCTTACTATATCAACCAATATTGACTGTGTATATCAATCAATATTGACTGGCCGTATAAGATCATATTGACTATATATAAAAAGACTGTATAAATCAATCAATGTAGGCTGTAGAAATCATTATCAAACTGTAAATTTACACAGACAAATATGATTTTAGGTATAATTTTACATGTTGCATAAACTATCAAACCCAACACACCTCAGATTATTCAAAAAATTTCTCAATCTATAAAATTAAGTATTAAATAAATGTTGGAAAAGTGAAGTATGCTTTACATTCTTTACATATACTTTCCATGTATACGATACATGGTTTGGTTGCAGCCAATAATAAAGAATGAGGATGTGCATGTGTAGAGGTATGGTTGGCGTGTGAGGGTTGCCTCGTGATGAATTTGAAGCTAAAGAAGAGATCTCATTCTAGGAACACTTTCACTTGAAAGAGGACTGCAATTTACCTCTGTAATTTTTGGAATAAGTTTATTTCTTGTGGCAGGGTACAAGACCCACGATACCACAAATATGACTCAATGTTAACTAATTAAGTTGTCAATATTACAGATAATCGTGAAATATTGGATTGGCTACGTGTATCGATCGGTATCGGCTTGTATTGGTCTAGATTATCAGTTATTGGAGAATAATTAAAACTGTTTTATCAGTGAAACTTTAGCAAAAAAGGGTTTTTGTACATGTTCCAGTGCAGGCGTGTATGTATGTTTTGCCTTTAACAGCCAGTGCTGCAAAAATGGTGCAGCTATACTTTTCTGTGGTGTTCTGGACAGCAACAAATGTCCATATATATTGGTCCCTTGAAAATCAATGGTTCAGCGAGTGTGGTCCATGTCATTACATTGTACAAGTAACAAGTTCATGTACTGTACAGTCTTTTAATTAATTGATTAATTAAATGAAAAATTTTACTGAAGAAATGCTATGCTTAATATGTTGCATTGTTTGTAGGACATGTGAAGAAGATTGCATATATTTGGAAGGTTGGATCAATGAATGGCATGTCAAAGTAGTGTCCAGCAAAATCATGCCACTATTCAAGCTGCTAGTGCAACAGCTGTGACATTTGTTTACCAGTTTACGATGCTGTAGAATTCAATTCTAACCAGTTATAGTCATTACCGGTTGGATAAAATAATATAAATACACAGACACAGACACAGACACAGACACACACACACACACACACACACACACACACACACACACACACACACACACACACACACACACACACACACACACACACACACACACGCCACATGTATAATAAGCTAGTGTATACTGAGCACTGATAACAATCTGTGGCATATCAGTACTGAGTAGCAAGTCAAATAACAACCAGTTTGTAGTTGTGTGTGTACAATGTTGCGTTTAGTAACTCTTGCACACTGCTTCAAGTGTGCTTTAGCGAAATCCGGTTAATTAGTAAAATTCACGTACATATATCTGGGAGGCAATGGATTTGGCTTCATGTATTGCTTGGAACTCTCTAATTCCTTCAAGATTGAATACGCCAAATAGGAATGCACCTGCTTGAGTGTTGTCTCCAGCCTGCTCATTGATTCTTCCAGTCAGATTTCTGCAGGCAGACTCACTGGGCATCATTGGGCTACTGTGTGGGTCGCTAAAGTGAGTGGCTTTGGGCACAGTGATGAGCTGGCCCTTCTCTGGACTCACTTTGGTAAAGGTCAGTCTTGTACAATCTTGCCTGTTTAGGTGTCTAGCGGACTTAGATGCATTGAAAAAGAAGTAGGCACGTGATGGAGTGCAGATTGAGTCTCATGTACGTGTGCATAAGTACGGCTTCACTGTCTTAACCTGCCCTTGAATGTCGTAAGAAAAGAGCTCGAAAACTTGGCAAACATGTCGCGAAATCGAAAAGAGCGCAAAAGAAACAGGCGGGACTAAACGCACTTTTGACTGGATTTGACACGGATACGTAAAGCCGGCACGTGAAGGACGGGCTTATGGCACGTGCAGAACACAGCGTATACGGGACGTTTATCCGGGTACTAATAAAAGTGGGCCCCAAAAAAAATTCGCTAGCACATGACCTACAAGCACGTGACCTATAACCTCGTGTAAGCACGTAACGACTCAAAGAGTACAGCGAGAGTGAAGAAGAGCGATTCCAGACATCACTAACATTGTTTCAAAACCCTGCGGCGAAAAGGTCTGCGGCAATATGGAGCCCCCTTGCCAGAAGAGCAAATACGGGAACGGGGAACGACATACTAGAAAGAGTCTGGTAAGTTTCGATATTTTAGGTAGTGTTAGACGCGGTACCCTCTCAACGCACGTACTCACGATTATCAGACATGTCTCACGCTAGGCGGCAAATTCTCACTCTGACAATCGTTTTGCGCAGACTTGTTACCTCAGTCTTTCTGGACATAGCGGATTCTTTGAACTAGACTATATGTACTGCTCTGCTTGCTTGTATTTGAGGTATCCGGCTTTTGTACATACTGCTAAGCTGGATTTACAATATGGGAACGCTTGAGCATAGCGTCGCGTGCGTCCAGTCACGTTGTCTTGCGTGGGAGTGGCACGTATCGCGTCACACGCGTCGTACCATTCACAATACGATTTCAGCGCGCCGTAGACGTCGCTGCCTGAATTATTGAACTGACCACTCGCGCTTCGATTTTCTACTAGCACAACTCTGCCGGAACCCCCAGCTTGCTCAAAATCAATTTCGAGGCGTTCTCCCATGCACCCAGGTCGTTGTACGTCTTGCAGTTGATCATCCACGAGCAAGGACAGCTTCCTACACAATCTATAGACCGCTCAACGTCGAGTACAGCGCCCAAATCAATAATCATTGCCCGCGGAAGCCACACGTGCATTTATAGTTGGCTGTGATTGGTCGAAATATAGGTGCTACTTCCGACGCAACGTGTACAGCTTCCGATTCGACGCTCAAATAGAACTTGGTTCTATTTAGACACGTCGCGTCCGTCGAACGTCGCGTCGCGTAGACCATTTACAATTTGAATTTGTACTACGCGACGCGACGCTCAAGCGTTTGCATATTGTAAATCCAGCTTAAGTCTGTACCTGTAACGTTTGGAAGTTCGAGGCACGGCCTTAGCGCAGACAAAGTAATGCAAGCTCATACTGTTAACCACGCCCACTTAGGATATGATTGATGGGAGTGGTCGTTTAAGAAAGATAGTCTCACGATATATTGCGAAAAAAAGTTGAGAGGTCTGGTACTGAAAGAGTTACATGTGTTTCTCAGTTCGTGTTTCGTCATGTTTCATTAATTTAATTACAGACGAAAATTGTGCAAGGGAATTATTTGTGATTATGCGATTTAGTGCGAATGCAAACAATCGCAAAATTAAATTAATTTTATCCTGCACACATCATTTATAGGCTAGACTTGTTATCACAAAAATGACTTCGCACTAGCAACAACGTTCCTGTAATCTTTTGATTTTGCTCATTCTTTTAGGGTGTTCGAGATAATTTGAACGTTCTCATTGTTTGCGCTTTGGAGACGGATGTGCAGGCTGCAATAGCAGTTCTAGAAAGAGGAACGAAAAGCAAGTTTGAAAACAAATACACACATCTTACCGAACTCAGCAGGCTCAACGTCAGAGTGTGTGAAGGATGGAATTCTAGTGACATCAAGGTGGGCGTGGTCGCACAAACAGATACAGGAGGGACCGAAAGTCAAATGTTGCTTGCCAATCTCGCCAAATTCTTCACGACTACTGTAGTGGTAATGACGGGGACGTGCGCAGGCGAAGAAAACGCATATGGCCAGGTGGAGCACGGTTGTGTCTTTGTCGTCAATCGAGCGACAGTAGAAATGGGAGGTACAGTTGAGGAAGGCGGGATTCTTCAAGCTAGAGCACAATACTGTGATCTCGACAAAGGCATCCTTGCAGCAGTCAATGAATTGGTTCAGTCGAATTCTGACGTCTGGTTGGAGTACGTTCCAGAAAATGCCTTTCGTCCCAGCCCTCGTTATCTTCAACAACTCATCCTAGACCTTGTGATCAAGAGTGGACAGGACGGTATTACCAAGAGAGACCTACTGGACAAGATGGTTGACAAGAAATTATCTGGAATGTCTACAATGAGAGATGATACGACTCGTCTGGCGTATGACGAAATTCTGAACACAATGTTAAAATCGTCATCACCTTGGGTTAGTCTATCGCCACGAGCAAAGCATAGATATTTCTTAACTGATCTAGGAAAGAGATACGCAGCAAATGAAGCTATATTTCCGCGTCGGGATAATATTGTAGCTCTTGTTGATTCCATGCTTTCCGTGCCACACAAGCACATGAACCTGAAGGCTGAATTGAGTACTTTTAAAAAACGGGTGGCCGACAAAAATGTGAAAGCAGTGGACATGGAAGCTTACTACTTTATGAAACAAGCCATTGACAGTTTCGCAAGAAACGAAGTACCAGGCAGAGCAGTTGTCATGAAAGGCATCTGTGACTATGGCTGTAATGCAAGCAAAGGAAGCTATTTTCATGTGTGTGCTTCTAGCACACCTGTTGCCTTTCTAAGGCACTTTATGACTATTAAACAACATCTCTTTGGTAATTACATTTTTTTACATTCTAATTGGTTATCGAACACGTTAATGTTGACTGTATTTAGTTAATGAAGAATCTCAAACGACTGAAATTGGACAACCAAAACGAGGTCATGTAAGGTGTTTATGTATGGTACGTATAGTGTAAACTGTTGATCACATCTGAGCTATAATTTCTGGCACTTCGTCTAAAGATTCAGATCTGTCCCTGCCTAGTTAATTGGTGATAAAGTCAATTTAAAGCTGGTGTTAAAGTATCAGTCATTTAGGATATTATTATATTGGTGTGCAGTCTTATGCGTTCTTTCTAATTTAAATATATGTTTTGATTCAGTAATTGATTAATTGGAATAATTGAAGTCAATTCGACTTTGTATCATTAGCCGAGAAATCACTTAAGAGGTTTGAAGTGATTCAAAAGTTATGAATAATTAGAAACTATGTTTTATATTAGTTGAAGTTGAAACATTGATTATTATTGATAATTTTGATTGTCATAATTTTAATGGGAATGCAATCCGTATGGTGTATGCTACAATTGTTTTGAAATAGGATTAGCATGTCAGACAGAATTTCGTTCTAACGCGTCTGAGCGTCATTCTGATTACTTGTTAAAATATGGGCACTTCGAGGACATCGTTCTTATTACCCCGAGGATTGTGGCAACTGCTGCTACGAAATTCTATACGAGCTTCCACAACGCCATGTTGTTGTGGTCTCGTGTGTACATTATAGCTAGCCCACATGTACTTATATACCTATTATTAGCTTGTGAAGACTACCGTTTGAGACCTTATAATTAGCTGCCATTCCCTTCCACAGTGCGCTTACGGTTGCATGAACGTTGAAATGTACGACTATGTTGAACGGGGTGCTGTCCGTGAGCGTGTACTGTATGCTTCGACTGTAGAGATGCGTGGGAGTTGTTTATTGATGCAATCAATGTGGTTCCATCAATCCGGGAGCCGCTATGTAGCTAATCAAGTGTAAAGATGGGAGTTGCTTATTGATGCAATCCATGTTGTTCCGATACCGCACTCTCTGATGCGACGAATTCTAAATGGCCGCTCATACAAAAGTATCCAAACACGTGCTATCCAAATTTCTGAAAAAATAGATCAAGACATTTTGAGAAAAATGATGTGTATGTAAGGTTGGGTGTGTACTTAATCATGCTTATCTCTTACATCACAATCTTTTTACCTAAATTGATTCATTAAAACGCAACAGTCGTGTGTGACCCTTACGGTACTGGACTTTGCTTTAGAAGATGAGCAGGATTAAGTACATATCCATCCCTACATCCATCTAAATGTCTTATTATTTTCAGTAACCATTTTGTAAATAATTAGAAGCAGTCTAGTCTAAACAACTTTGCAACCCAGGGTCTTCCACGCAGTCGCTGAGTTAAACGCACGTTTATCACACGAGGAGGAGCAGCTTTTGCCGGAATTTCTCTGGCGTGAGAAGAGTGTGGTCGCTTTCGAGAACGTTTTAGTGACGTGAGAACTCTGGATCTAGATTCGTGGCTTGGATAAGGTTAATTCGATTAGCTAAGCCTCTTTGTATGAATGTTGAGTTGCTACACGCGGCATCGCTTTACGCATTTGCTTGTTTTGCGCGAAGTACGTAGTTGACATCGTTCGCTTCTAGTGCATATATAGACAGCTCAGCCATGTAATATTCTGCAGTATCAGGACTCCTTTCCAGCATTAAGTTTTGACAACAGTACACCGCCAATTATAGGACTACTAATCTAGATCTACAACGCGGTAGTTTGAAAAACTAACTCATTTATTATTAGTGTATTTAGCACTCAGTGTCCGTGCGTTGAAACAAGTTGTACAACACATGCAACTACGAGTCAACTCTACATTTCCCGAACATGGTACGTCCACTGCAATGCTGTTTTCCCACGCGTAGATGTTTCGAGTTTACCGTGAGGAGAGCCAATATCGTACAAAAGAGCTGCTTGCTAATTCGAAAGTACCGTCACACGCTAATTCATTATAGATAGACTGCGTTAGCAATACTCACGCCAATCTGATGATGACGTCGACTACTTTCTCGTTTGGAGATGTCACCAAACAATGTGCCACTGCTTTGATGAACCGTTGAGTCAAACAGGGATTGCAGGTCTCACACCATTTTCCCCACAGACTTTAGCAGTAAGGGTAGACGCACAAGAGTGGTGAACACTGCTACGTCGGTTTCGATTCGCGCAAACCTTTAGGTGAGTTCAGTAGAAAGAAATGTTACCGGAGAGTGTAGGTTCATCGGATCAGCCCCATGTACACCATTCCTGGGCTCATTATTTGAAAGCACTCTGTCCATCAACAGCTTCACTGGCTTTCGTGTTCAAGCGCTGGCCGCGATGTATGAAATGCAGTTACTTCGTCACAATGACGTTCTCGAAAGCGACCAGGCTCTTCTCGCGCTTGAACAATATCGGCAAAAGCTCCACCTCTTCATGTGATTCGCGTGCGTTTAGCTCAGCGACTGCGAGGATTAGCCTGGCTTGCGATGCTACGGTCTAACTTCGTTAGCTGCTCGTATCTCATTAATGGGATATCAAATCATCTGCTCGTTATTGAAACCAGCTTTTTGTGCGATGATGATAGCAACGGTATTACATACGCGTTTCCTATAACAGCGGTAAGGTATCAGCGTAGAAACGATTTGTAATCTTTTTTTTATCGACCAACCAGGGTTAGCAAAGCGCACATGACATGATACAACTAATAAAAACTCTTCGTACCTTCTCACATTGGTTCTATAGGTAAGTATCAGTTGCACTGTGGTAAGTGTGCAGAATCACAAAACCTAGTGATTTTTACACACTGAACGAATTGCTTAAATGGAATTTGGGTCAACGTGTAGCTCTTAGAGTGGAAATTATTTTCAGGGTTTGTATTAAACAAAAATTCCGCAAAACGTACACCATAGGCCGGTGTAGTAAACACCTCTTCCACGGGAGCCATGCCTCCCAATCGTCAGTTTATGGTCACTAAAAAGAAATAGGTCTTCGTGAAAACAAGCTACAAGTGGACAAACACGAGAAGCTCGATTAGACGACAGCACAAAAGCTATATTTGCGCGAAAACGTCCTGGGTACACGAGGCTAGACTTGCCGAGCATTTCTTCTGACCCCTTCATCATGACACCGTTCCTACGCAGCTCTACGCTAAATTGCTATAGCTTACTAAAATTTCTTTGCCGTTATCTCTCTTAGCATTATACTTAAAACTGGTAATAAATAATTTCAAAATTCCATATTAGTAATATTTAATCAAACAGCATTATATTATCATATTTTAGAGACTTGAACGTAATCAGATAGTTAGTCATTTTGCGTCTCAATGCACTGAAAGATAATTCATAAAAGGCGTTCCTGTCTTGGGGCTACAGTTTTCGGAGATATCAAACTTTTCTGAACTGATCGTTTATAAGCAGTAGCATCTAAGAACTGCAGAGACCACTGATCAATATCAAGTGGACTTTACCCGTCTGGAACCTTTCATTCTTTCTCCAGTCGGTAACGATATTTCTCAAACGAACGAGTTTGCTTGTACAGAGAATATAGTAATGCCTCTAACTTCCTATTTCATCATAGTAATAGAATATGTAGAAGGAAGGAGGTGAGGGGTTGTACAAAAAGCGTAACGTGAAACCATGATGGTTTGAAGAGAAAACCAAAACAAATGCTACTTCAGAGCTCTGTGTATACTGCCGTTATTCATGTTACCGACAATAATTTGCTGAATATTTGGACTTTTGATGCTATGCATCCGCTTCCTTGAGACTTTACAGTCGCTACTGTGATCTTTTTACACAAATAGTGTGGATTCCAAAGCAATTACAAACGTATTTTACTTTTGCATTAAAACAACTACTTTTGACTGTATCGTCATGTGAAACAATCTTCCAGGATGTGACCAATAGTAAAAGAGGCTTGAGATAGACTTCTGTCTTCTGTAAATCTCTACATTTCGGGGATAATGTGAATGATCTGAGAGATGCCTCTTCTCGATACACCATATTCAGAAAGCGGACTACCTATGAAATTCGTTGAAATCTTGATGAAACTGACCCCGGGGAAATCCTGTTGGTCATTAGAGTGCTGAAAACTTCAGTCGGATAGTTTACTATGTAGATCGATCTTTTACATTGTCTAGATTTTGAAGTCCTTGTAAGTGCACTGTCTCTGGAAGTAGAAAATGCGAGCGATCATTGACTTTGACCACTGAAGTATTAATAGGAGTGTAACAGACAATACAGTATGTACAGTACAAGCACGAAGTCGTCTGAACACTATCAACTCTACTGGCTACGCATGCATGCATATCTCTACATCATTTTGCTACACTGTCTTTCTGGAAGCAGTACTTGTCTCGATTTTACTTATACAATTTAGGTCATTGTCTTTTGCCCAGAATGGTAGACGGCGTGTTCGAGAAATCTCTGCCTGTTTTCTTGATGACTTCGTTGAATGTTTGCAGTCATTGTTTGGGGTCAGCGGTCCGTGAGGTGTTGCGGCAAGAATTTTTGTGTCACTCGACTTCTGTCTGTTGGTAACCTGTGTCTCCGTAGTCTCCTTCGCTGATTTCGAAGGGTGTATGAAAGGAGGGGCAATCTCTTGTGGTCTGTTTTGGGTCGGCTGTGTTGAGGTTTATTTCTCTTTCTTTCCTCGTTGGACGGCCACCAATCCCTGCGGTCGTCAGTGTAGAGCTCCATCGTTGAATCGGTACTACGTCCCCTGTCAATAATATAGTCTGCGGCCGATTCATTCGTCTGTCGTTCATCTGTGGTGTCACACTCCCACTTCTTGCTGGGCGACAACTCTGTTGGTGCGTTGTTTGTGTCTTTCGTGGCTTGCGGTTAACATAACTTTAAACGGTCAAAATGAACGACCTGCCCGTTTCTTCCGCTTTCCGACTGGATGCTATATATCACATCAGACAAAACCTTGACTGCCGCGTATGGCCTTTGCCACGGTTTATGTAGCTTGGACTTTTGTCCCTGCTTGACATGTCGCACGTGTAACCACGCTTTGTCTTCAACTCTGTACTTGGACCCATACACCCGTTTGTCATTGTGATAATTCTGTCTTCGTTGCTGGGATGCCGTCATCTGTCTTACTTTCTGGTATGCTGCCTGGAGGTTCGCCCGTAGCTCTGAGGCATACTCGGAGCAGGAGCACAAAATGTCAGGAGGACATCCAAACCTGAGGTCGACTGGGAGTATGATCTCCTTGTCTGTTAGTAAAAACTGACGTGTGTATTCTGTTGGTTCTTGGACACTCGATCTCTATACGATTATTACATGTTGTAAGTGAATATTCCAATCCGCCTTGTCGTTGTGACGTAGGTACCCAAAATTGCTTGCAACGTGCGGTTCAACCGTTCGATAAACTCGTCCGACTGAGGGTTGCATGTGGTAGTCCGGTTGTTCTTTGTCCCTAGGAGAGCACACAGTTCTTTGAACAACGCTTTCTCAAAATGCCTACTTTAGGCAGTGCGTATGTATGTCGGCGCGCCAAATCTACATATGAACTCTTGGAACACTTTTTTGACCACGGTGCTTGCTTTTTGGTGAGGGATTGCAAATGCTTCTATCTACTTGGAAAAGTAATTGTCAATAATCAAAATCTACCGTTTTGGGTTGTCGTTGGTAGCGGTCCCATGATACTGAGTGCCCGTTGCATAGGGTATTCGCAACGATTCTTACAAAGAGGCGTTCTTGGTGTGGTACCCTGTAGTTTCGGTGGGCGCACTGGATAGAATAACGGCACCATTCTTTTACTTCCCGACCTAAGCTTGGCCAGTAGAACCGCTGACGCAGTCGTTGTAAAGTTTTCCTCTGCATTAAGTGGCCAGCCCGTAGGATCGTCATAACACAAATGATGTTATTCTTTATAATCTTCGGCACCACTGTTTTGTCGACGTACGTTACTATCGTAATTTTTCCATTGTTGATACAAAATTTCATCTCGCACATTTAGCCAGTACAATTGCTCGCAAAAACGGTACGAAGCTTTGCTGTTAGGCCAGATATTTCTTTCAACTCCTTACGCTTTTCAAGAAAATCCATTCTAATATCAGTTTAGTTTTGTTACATGTCGCTTGGCTCTCTTGTATAGTATTTTATAGTCTCGGTCCATCCATCCTTTCGGAAATCTGTTCTTTTCGTACTCTTGTCTACAACGGCACCAGCAGCTAGTCACCATGGCAAA
Source organism: Corticium candelabrum (assembly GCF_963422355.1). Classification (NCBI taxonomy): domain Eukaryota; kingdom Metazoa; phylum Porifera; class Homoscleromorpha; order Homosclerophorida; family Plakinidae; genus Corticium; species Corticium candelabrum. The sequence goes on from NC_085090.1 coordinate 3,399,214, forward strand.
TGCTGGAGCCGACGGAATGCGAGATAGCGCGTCTTCGTTGCTGTCTTGTTTTTCCGGTCTGTCGTGCAATTCTATATCATATTCTTTCAGAAGCTCTAGGCATCTCGCAACCTGTTCTTTGGGTTTCGTAAGTCAGCGAAGCCATTTTGAAGCCTGGCGATCCGTAGGTACTACCACTCGGCGTCCATACAAATAAATAGTGGTGAAAGTACTTCAAGAAATATACTAAGGTGAGCAACTTTTTACTCGTCACGGAATACTGTTTATCGGCTCTAGTTAATGTTCGACTTCCCAGCGTTATAACTTGTTCGTCATTCGCACTTTCTTGCGACAAGACGCTGCCAATAGTGGATTCATTGGCGTCTGTATCCAGAATAAGGGGTCGGTCAACTATAAATTAGACCAGGAAAAGGGCAGACGTGAGCTTCCGCTTGAGCGTTCTAAATGCATTGTCTTCTGTCTCGTCGCATGGAAATTTGATATTCTCTTCTTTAAAGCGTCGTAGTGGCGCCCACAGCTAAGAAAACTCTTTGATAAACTTCCGATAGTAAGTCATTAACTCCATAAATCTACGCGACTCTTCTAAACAAATTAGGGCTGGCCAAGTTTTGAGATACTCTACTTTTGTCAGATCTTGTCAGATCTTGTTCGATTCCATCTTGACTGATGACGTGACATAAATACGAAACACTGGGTTGTAGTGTATTGCACTTGGAAAACTTAACCTTTCGTCCAGACTCTCGAAACTGTTTGAACACTCTCTCAGTCGTTATAAATATTCTTCAAATGGGTTGCTAAACACAATTGTATCGTCAAGGTATATAAAGAAAATTGACCAATGTAAGCCAGCCAACGTTGACGCCATCAATCTCTGAAAGGTCACGGGAGCGTTGCATTGCCCGAGAGGGATGGCGTTAAATTCGTATATGTTTTTTGTCGTAGGGAATGCCTTCTTGTGTCGTTCAGCAGGGTCTGATATTGTACTGGAACAAGGGTGATAACCGACTTAGTTACCAGCACGTCTCCCCACCCAATGAGCGTTCGAGTAGCTGACCATATAGTCAGCGTTCCTGGTTTAAGACATAGTGTAAGGTATCAGTATCAGGGAGAGTCACATGGCAAGCATGCTATAATTATATAATTTTGAGATCCGGCAATAACTACGATATGTGTGCAATAACTAAACAATGCAGGCTCTTGGCCTAATGCGGATATTATTGGACCGTCTACGATAGAGCTCATTGGATAGGTTCCACGTGTCGGTAACTAAATTCAAAGTAGATAGATATCATAAGCTTCCGAGTGCATCATCACTTTCGTCAATGCCCAGGAGTGGGTACGCGTCCTTCTGTGTTACCGCATTCATTCGTCGGTAATCGATGCAAAATCGGGTAGATCCATCCCGTTTGCTTACGAGAACTAACGGTGTAGCCTAGGCGCTGTGAAACTACGAAGTACGGTGACTTTTGTTTGAATGTTTAGGCGTTCAGGTGTGCGTTGATTGTTTTGGAGGCGATTTATTGTCATCTAGATTAGATAGAGGCTTGACAATTTTTGTCTAGATGGTTTTGCCTTGCTGTTCGGAGGCCAACTTTTGAACCTCGTGTGCATTTAGCTCTACCGCTAGAAGGCAATCTGTTTTCTCCATGCCGTTGCATTCATATTGTGCTTTTCACTTTGCATGAGCAGAACCATATCCGTTGCTCGTGAGAGTAACAATTGGTTGCATGAAATACGAGTTTCCTCGACTCCTGTCAGCTTTTGTGATACAGAAGGCAAGGCTGATGGTAGCAGGGGTACTTAAACTTTGGAGCTTTGCCATATGCATACCCGTACTCATTCTTCCTTGCATTTCAGTCAATAAACGTTGCACAAGCACTCTGACAAGTTCTACAACGTTGAACAAGTATATTTCCTTATTATATCTGTAGCTAAACAAATTTTCGTCGGGAAGATAATGTCAAACACTAAAATGGGTTGTTGTCGTGATATCTTACTAAGCATTGCAAGTAACTCAGCGTTAGCTTTTACATTTGATAACATCTACACAGTCAAGACAACCAATCGTTTCCTCTGATGTATTCCGCTTTGGCTTTATCCTAGAACTTTTGGAAGATAGCCTACGTGGTTGTTCCGTGCAATGTACACTTATTTGGCAATCGTATAAAAAATCAAACAAATTTTTTACTATTTTTGTAAAAATGGTGGCAGAATTCGCTAAAGACGACATCCGAATGAACGACTACAAATACTTCTCTTGTCTGTTGCACTTCATGTTGCTGTTTTAGCCTTTTGAGAAGTACTTGTATCTAGTAAGAAATACAAGCAAATGCAGAGGAAGTTTTTGTCGTCAAAATGTAATTATAACAATACCAAATAAATATATCTACAAATGTTTAGCAGTCGGTAGCTATATATTATGTATTTGCCAGTCATAAAAAGATGAGAATTGAAAATTACAATAACAACCAAATGATAAATAAGAAAATTTATCAAATTTATATTATATTTAACAATTATTTATGTTGTCTTGTAGTGGTGAAGGTATCTCGCAGATTAGATACCCTCAATATGTCTATGTTTTGTAGGTGGAGCAAGGACCTTGAGAAAATTGAGGCAAGGCTATGTTGCGATGAAGAACACAGACATGACTCTTCTCGTAAACTATTGGTATCACCTTGTGTCTCAGTTTGAATCAAATAATTGCATATTGACGCGATTTTTGGTAGTTTGTGTCAGGACCAGGAGGAGTAGGAAAAACTCGTCTTACTGCCAAATTTGCATTAGAAAAGAAATATTTCTACCAAGGCGGAGTATATCTTTTTAATGCACAATCAACGTCAGCGTTTCGTCAATCACTAGAAACGAATGTACGTTCAGTATGACAATGTTACTGTAAACATTTATTGCAATCGTTGAAAATGTGGTATAGATTGTTGAATCTGAAATATGTGGGACAAGCTTAAAGTCGGATTTATCATCTCAATACAATTTCTTTGTCCACCAGCTGCAGAAGCAAAAAGAAAATGTGTTATTCTTGTACGACAGTTGTGACAAGTTGGAGATTATTGAAAAGTATTTGCCAAGAGAAGATGAGCAAATTCATGTTATCGTCACAACAAGACAACGAGACGGTCACTACTTCTTAGATCACAGCCCTCACAAAGTGTTGCACCTTGATGTATTAGAAACCGACGATGCTGTCCAAACTCTACTGTCATGGAAAGGATATGGTCAAAACAATTGCGGTCTTGACGATGAGTACAAAGAAAAATCAAGCGCAAAAGTTTTAGTTGAACGTCCGGAAATCAGTCGCCTGCCGTTGGCTATTCGTCACGCTGGAACGTATCTAAGAGAGACGAAGATCAGTTGTGAGGAATACGGTGACTTGCTTGCTAAAAGAAAAGAGAAACTGCAAACAATAGGAAACGATATGAACGAGATTCTTAAATATAACGGTTTGCAGCATCTCGCAGACGCACTCGAATAGGAAGGAATTGCGAATGTGAGAGACTTTCGTAATTTTGACCTACCGCAACTTCAAACGTCATCTTTCATAAAATCTCACGAAATCGAACAGCTCAGCAGAATCAAGGAGAAACTAAATGCAACAACGGCTATGGCGTGGGACTTGGATATTGAAGAAATAATGAAGAATGCAGATGGAACGAGTAGCACGATACTTCAAATGGCATCTCTGCTTGACGGAAAATTGATTGCTAAGGATTTGCTGTTGCGTATGATTTTCGACCAAGATGGCAACGTCTCTGATAATAATAGATATCTAAATCAGTCCATTTCTCGTTTGTCAAGATTTTGTCTCGTAAACGATGACGGCGGTTTCAGCATGCACGGTTTGGTGCAACAGAGTGTGGTGGAAGCAATGATCAGAAAAGGAACATTCTCTCGTCAACTGCATGCTCTTTGCAATTGTCTCACCAGTTTGTTGCCTCAATCAGTAGGCCAAGTTCGTAGAAGATTGAATGACAAGCAAATGATTGACTTAGCTTCTCACGTTTATGTAGCTTCTTTTCATGTTTTGCGGTCTGGGCAACTGGATGAGGAGGGTTGGTTGCTATTGCGAATATCCTGTTGGATGGCAATAGAGTATGAGCATTTAGAAGAAGCGGATCATCTCTGTCAAAGTAGACTGGATTTAGTAAAGAGAGTTTCACAGCAGTGCCACGTGGAAGGCAAAAAGCTCGTTCATTGTGAGCTATCAAACATTAATCCAAGTTATTGCAATGCGGTTTTAAATATTTTTTTCTATTTGTAGCATTGATAGATATGGGTAAAGTTTATATGCAATTGGCCAATCATCAGGAAGCTGTCAGGATTTTTGAGGAAGCGTTGGACCTGAGTAAGAGATGTGGTACTCAACTAGATCCAAAATTGTGTTTTGAAGGTGAGTATACATGCACATGTCTTTTCGGCAAGACCATCTTGTTTAATAAATATAGAGTATAGACTTATTTACCAACAAAGTCTTATAATATCTATACAATTTTTATCATGTTCTTTAATTACTAAATAATACAAAACATTACTTAATTTTTGTTAAAAATTTATCTATGAAATTGGTTGGTTTACCGCCTTCATTCGGGCACGAATACTATGACAATGTTGCAATCACATTATCGTAGGTTTCAGAAACTATTTTAAACTAGACAGTTAACAATGTTTCTTTTTATTAAAACATTTCTTGAAAAATAAATTTATATTCAATGAAACATTCGGTTTCCCATTTTATAATTGTTTATCGCTTACCCAGACCTGAACCTCGTCATCATCAATTCAACGGAGAAACGGTCTAGTAAAGTTTCTTTCATATTGTCATGTCGCCTTATTGCCAAATAACGGTGAACGAAAGACCCTATAAATGTTATAAAGATTGTAGCGCTCTTGCCTACATATTTGTGTTGGAGAGTATGTATATAGTTATTTACTGATTAATTACGTTGTATTGTCGTAATTGATCAATCCGAATTGCGTTAGCATATGTGGCTATACGTAATTTGGTTTTTTTACCAGTATTCGACTGAACCGGCGTTTGGTTTGAGTGAACTATTCCGATGGGTTATATAGTAGTTAGTCTGAGAAGTATAGAGTTTGAGTGCGGGTGATAATAGAAGTCGTCGTGTTTTGTGCACTCATTCTGGTGTCGATCGCTCGTAGACTCTCGCTGTACCTACATTGCCGGTACTCGTCGTCCAGCTCGTGACAACTGGGGGCCTGTTGGAGGGCAATGTCGCAAGAGGAGCTGAACAAGGAAGAGTGAAGAACGCAAGTAGGTAGGAGAAGGGAGTGTTACTGCGTGAGGGCATAGCTGGTAAAGAAACGACGGACGAAACCACGATAGCTATAGATTGTCAGTGTAAGAGTTATAACGAGACTGACATGGACCGGTTGCTTGCGGTCGGTCAGAAAATGGGGATAGAGAGGAAGGGGCTACAGTCCTTCGTATCGGAGCAACTTGTCGTAGAGCGCAATTAAAGTCAACGAGTACGTGATTCAAGGGGGCACAGATGGAAGCCGAGGAGGCGTCGACGTCTCGAAAGCGTGAGTTTAAGAGAGTGCTGATGGAAGCCGAGGAGGCATTGTGAGAACATGAATATGAGCGAGAACGCGAACGAGAGGAAAAGCGAATTAAACATGCGTATGAACTTGAAAAGGTTAGAGATAGATGCCTGCGGCGTAGCAGCACGTGTCACCGGCGCCCATGATGCGAGATCAAAGATGCCGAAGTTACCTCCGTTTTCTGATTGACACGACGAGTTAGAAAGTTACCTCCAGCGTTTTGAGCGAGTCGGCAGGAGTAGTCTTGGAAAGAAGACGAATCGGCCACATACCTTAGCGTCTTGTTGACGGGAAAACATTGGATACCTATTCCCGACATTCAGATTATGACCCGGGAAGCTACGCGCGACTGAAGAGCGCCTTGTTGAAGCGTTATAATCTTATTGAGGAGGGTTACAGAACAAAGTTTCGTAGAGTCAGGCTAGAGCAGATTGAAACAACGCTATAATTTGTCGTTCGTCTGCTGTGCTATTTAGACAAATGGATGACTCTGTCGGGCAAGGACAAGGCCGCCCTCGAAGCCATGCTGAACCTGTTCGTAACGGAGCAATTCTTAAATTCTTGCTCGCGCGATTTGTGGGCATATTAGCGTGAGAAGCCGCTGAGGACGATGGATGGGTTTGCTGACGCAGTGAAGAGATTTCTGACAGCCTTAAATAGACAACATATAATGAACAGCAGCAGCCACAGCAGAACGCCGCCAAGACGTCTAGTTAAAAGGAATTTACCGTTGTGAAAACAAGGGAAACGAGAGCGGTTTGGTTCAGGGACCCGCAATCCTTTTTGTGTAACAGGTTTGGTGATAGAGCCATCAAGTGTAGAGAGAGAAGCAGACGACGTTGTTTCAAGTGCGGGAAGATAGGTCACGAAGCCAAGACTGTCGAAACACGATTCGTGCTGGGAAAGGCTATGTCAGGTCAAACGCTGCTTTAAAGAAAGTGGAATTCGGAGAACTGCCGAGTGATGTTCGGAGTCACAAAGAGATTAGCGTAGGATGCATGGCAAACCCCGAACACAAGGAGATAGGTATATGGATGGTCGAGTTTGATGAGTCGGTTGATGTCGGATACCTAGTCTCATATGACGGAAGGAAGGTTCCTATCGTGAGTAATGCTGCCAGTTCGCTATGGCCGAGGAATCATCGCAAAATGCCTGTTTTTAGAGGGAAGCTTGGTACCAAGTCTGTGGACGTGCTGGATGTAGTGGTGTCATAGTGAAACAGCAACATGTTAGAGATGATCAGTACACGGGTAGGGTTTGAATGATGCCGATTGTTGACAACAGCGTCCTACGTGTGGTTAACGCGAATGTACAGATTGACTCGCCATATTTGTCCGGACAAGTCCAAGCTCTCTGTCGTAAAGACGCGGTATATGATGTCATAGCGGTAAACGTCTCCGGTGCGAGACCGGCCGATGACCCTAATCTGCAGTGGGTGGAGCACAAGCGGCATTCACTCGAGCGGCAAGAAGAAGGGAGGTAGAGGGAGCGCCAGCTCTTTATCAATAGCCGGAGAAGCAATTGATCTGTTAACAGGGTCGAAATCATAAAAATGCAAGCAGAGGACGATTCTCTTCGAGGGACCAGGGACATGATCGGCTAAGTAAAGGAAATAAATCGACGAGAGGTTACATTCGAGAAAAAGGACGGGATGTTGTACCAAATATTCAAAAATTGAAGCGTCAATAGAGGAGAGCCTGTCCGGCAAGTCGTAGTCCATAAACCTTTGCGGAAAGAAGTAATGCACTTAGCGCTCAACTCTCTCATGGGAAGACATATTGGAATACGAATGACCACGGCCCAAGTTCTTACCAACTTCTACTGGCAAGCCGTGTTAGAGGGCATGACGAGATACTGCAGGTCGTGCGACGTATGCCAACAAACGTTTCGAAAGAGGACAGTACCCCGAGCTCTTTTACAGTGTATGCCATTGATCGACTCGCCGTTCAAGAGAGTGGCCGTGGATATCGTTGGTCCTGTCCATCCAGCGATCGACGAAGGACACCAATACATTTTGATGCTAGTGGACTTCGAGACACGTTATACGGAAGCAAAAGCCTTGAAGCATATTAGTACAAAAGCAACGGCAGAGGCTCTTGTTAGTCTATATAGTCGTTTCTAAATTTGCGAGGAAATTCTTAGCGACATGGGGAGCCAGTTTGTCTCCGAGTGTATGCAAGAGGTATCGCGTCTTCTTAGCATTTGACAGATGGCAACCACACCGTATCCCCTGATGTGTAACGTGTTGGTCGACAACTGTAACGGTATATTAGAGCGGATGCTAAATAGACTATTTTCGGAGCAGCCTAAGCAATGGCACCGATACATTGACGCTTTGTTGTTTGCTTGTAGAGATGTTCCGCAAGAATGTACGGGCTTTGCCCTCTTTGAGTTTCTGTACGAAAGAGCGGTAAGAGGTCCGATGCACATACGACGTCGCCTTTGGTCCAAGGAGGAAGACGAACACAGTGTGCAAACGTCATACCAGTACTTGCTAGAGCTGATGGATAGACTGGAAGAAACGCTAATACTTGACAGAGAGGAGCTAAAGAAGTCGCAATCATGGCGGAAACGATACTTCGACCTTACATGCAAACGACGTGAACTCGAAGAAGGTGATAGGGTACTGCTACTGCGGCCTACGGATAGAAACAAGCTTGTCATGCATTGGAAAGGGCCTTATGTAGTCGAAAGAAGAGTGGGACCGGTGGACTATGGCGTCAATATCAAGGGCAAATCAAAGGTCTTTTATGTCAACTTGCTGAAGCGATACTACTTCCGAATCAGTGAAGCGGATCAAAAACGTGACAGCTCGGAGGAAAGAGGGGCGGTGCTGGAATTGGAGAACTCGGCCATAATATCAGCTGACTGTGGAGGAGGCCAAGACGACGCCGCAGATGACGACAAACTGTTTGACTTGAGCCCGTGTTGGGAATGAGAGACTATCAATGATGTGAAATTGGGCGAGGAGCTAAACGTCGAAAAACGCGCACAAGCGCAACGTCTTTTGAGGAATTCATTACTGTATTCACCGATGTGCCTGGCGAGACGGATTTGATAAAGCACCGTGTTAAATTGACTTTGGACGAACCAATTTGGTCACGGCCCTACCCAGTCCCGTACTACGTGAGGGAAACTCTGCGAGGGGCTAAGCGACATGCTCAAAGTGAATATCATCCAAGAGTCAAATGCCCGTATTCGTCTCCAATAGTCATCGTGAAAATACGGGACGACACGAATAGGTTGTGCGTCGATTTCAGAAAGCCCAACAAGATTACAGAAGTTGATCTAAAACAAACAAATACAGTTGCAAAGTCAATCCAGAACCTTAGCACCGACAAGTGGTTTTTAAATATCGATCTGACCAAATGATACTTGCCCGAGCCTCTCGCCGAAGATGTTCACAAGACAACATCCTCTTCCCCGATGGATCGTACAAACTTTTGAAAATGCCATTTAGGATAGTAAACTCTGGTGCGACCATGATGAGATCAATGAGGATTCTGCTTGAAGGCATAGAGAACGTCGAGCACGTCGTCGCCGACATCCTAATCCATAATGTTTTTTGGGAAGGGCAATTGGGGACGTTCCAAGAACTACTTCGAAGGATGTCTGCTGCTAATCTGACGTCTCGTACTTCAAAGACCGTAATCGGCGTTCACGTAATCGACTTTGTGGGCTACAGAGTCAGGCACGGTGTTACCAGTCCGCTAGAAGAGAATCTGCGAAAGATTCGAGATGTCCAAAGACCTAGAACCAAAAAAGAGATCCGCTTGTTTTTGGGCTCACGGGTTTCTACCCGCATTACGTTGCAAATTACTCGGCTATACCGGCACCACTGACTGATATGACAAGAAAGGGGAAAACAAACAAGGTGGAGTGAGTCGACGCCCAGGAAAGGTCATACAAAACGCTGAAAGGAGCTATCACGTCGTGACTGATACTGAACTTACCGTACCACACAAGACATTTTGTTTTGAGGACTGGTGCATCCGAAACTGGGATCGGCGTCATTCTCATGCAGCGATTCGGCGATCGATTTTTCCCCGTGACCTATATAAACAAGAAGTTGTCCGACCGAGAGAAGAGGTCTTCGACTATAGAGAGGGAAGGCCAGGCTCTGCTTTGGAGCGTAAGAAAGTTAAGAATTTTTCTATATGGTCTGCAGTTTGTGTTGCAAACGGACCGTCGACCTCGTTCGTCAATCAAACCAAGTATGAGAACGATCGGATCATGCGCTGGGCTTTGCTCCTGCAGGCTTTAATTTTCGGATCTACGCGATCAAGGGCAAGAACAACGGAGCCGACTATTCCAGGAAGGGTGACCTAATGGAAATCAAGAACGATGAAGATAGAAGTACCCCAGTGCTTCTCTTAAAGTGGGACGTATGCAGCGTTCTTGCCTACGCATTTGGTTGGGAGATTATGTATATCGTTAATTACTGATTAATTATGTTGCGTTGCCATAATTGGTCAATCTGAGTTCCGTTACCATGTGTTGCCATACCTAATTTGCATTTTTCCGGTATTTGACTGAACCGGCGTTTGGTTTCAGTCTACTAGTCCGGTGGGTTACAAACTAATCAGTCGGTGAAGGAGAGAGTTTGAGTACGGGTGATAATAGAAGTCGTCGTGTTTTATTTCATTCGTTCCGGTGTCGACCGCTTGTGTCTTCTCGCTGTATCTATATCGTCGCTACTCGTCGTCCAGCTCGTGACAAAGATACGCTTCTCGCGCATATTGGTTACTGCCGAATGTATACACGATATAAATATCGGTGCTATCTTCGACTGACTATCTAGGCAAGCCATGAAGAAACATTTCATGGACATACCGTTGAGGTGAGTTCTTTTCGCGAACTGTCGTCGAAATAGTGCCTATGCGCACCCCTGCAGTCACTGATTTTCACTTACCAATGCCGGTGGTGACGAGCACTTATCCACTTGTTCTGCTATTAAGTAGGCTAATCAGTAAGAAGCTAGACGCATCGCTGTCTTGCGATTTTTCAAACATAAAGTGATCTGCATGTTTCTTGCAATTTTCTCTTTGTTTGGGCTGAGCTATTTGTCGTGGGAGTTGTCGGTGATCTCTCCAGCTATGCCTGTTGCAAAGGTGATGTCAGGTTCTTTGGAATGTCAATTTTATATGTACAATACTTTTTAAAATCTGATTGTTTCCATTACTCAGGTCACTGTCAGTTTTATGTTTGACGTGTTTCCAGTGAAAAACCAGACAAGCAAAGCAATAGTAGATAGAAGCTCGCCTCGTTGTAAGACACTTGCAGAGTCCTAGTACGTCGGCGGGCGCCCCAGCGTCTAGGTTCACACTGGACTATCGTACTAACAGGTCTCACACATTCGTACTCGTCACCACAGGCTTCGGTAAGTGAAACTCAATAACTGCAAAGGGCGGGCGCACACACCAGTTTGATGACAGTTCGCGACAAGAACTCACCTCAACGGTAGGAACATGAAATGATCTTTCTTAGCTTGCTTATAGTCGTAATAGGAATGACAATTTCATTCAGTAAACACCCAGCAGCAACCACTATGCTCGAGAAGTGGTAATATTATCTTTTCTCTTCATATCATTTTGTGGGTCTTTATTTCGCCAGAATTCTGTCATCCGGCAACATTGCAAGATGAAAGGAACTATACCAGACCGTTTAGGAGTCTCAATGTTGATGTATTTAGATGTGGTTATTCGAGAACATAATAGTTTATTATTTTTTAATATTTCACCTATTTGTAAGACATTTATTATAACTAATATTATGATTTTATAGCTCAGTTACAATTGGCTTCTTGCCACCGCTCGTTACGACGGTACGAACTATCTGAGCAGCTCTATCTGCAACTTCTCAACGTTGCTGAAGAAGAAGTATTACCACAGTCATACATCTCTTCGGGTACAGTTTCTCTCGAGTAGTAAAAGTGTTTACTGACATAATACTTGACGCTTGCTAGCCACTGTGCCGCTACATCATGTTTGAATACATTTGCAGTTATTCTAAACCAACTTTAGACGTATACGATGTATAATAAATGATGAATTCAAGTGCCGACGTATATCGCCATTTCGTTTCTTTACGTAATTATTACAACATGAAATGTTGGAGTTGTAATTGAAAGGCCTTTAGCACAAATGTAATACTACAGTGAAACGTGCTTGTTTATACTGTATTGGTTAATGTGTTTCTTTGTGCATACACAATTACAAATAAGCAAAATTTATGTCAATGTTTTTATAGAGATAGACTATCTAATTGAGTAATAAGAATGTAAAACTAACTTATATTTTGTGTAAGTTTTTATATATATGTTTGGTTGCTTAATGTATTTGCATTGTTTAGTTCTCAACGATCTTGCATCAACATACAATGAATGGGGAAAGATGTCTGCTGCAATAGAGAACTTTGAAAAGAGTTTAACTTTGGACAGAAATCAGTCAGATGTCAACGAGTTGTCGATATCCACTAGTACGTATAGTTATATGAGACTTTGATTTTGTTGCTGTCGTGCCAGTTAATTCATTTGTTCTCCAGCTATCACAAATCTTGCATCCTGTTATCAAACGCGTGGACAACTAGACCGAGCTCTCATGTTGTATGAAGAAGCGTTCACAATCATAACAAGAGTCTTACCGTCTTTTCATCCGTCATTAGCTTTGGGTAGGTTTTGATATTTCATAATGTATTTTTAAAGAAATACGTCTAATTAGAAGGAAGTTATGGGTTTTGTATTTATCAGATGAAATACATTCGTTTACTCTACCATTAATTCTGTTATTCTATTTATACAAACGTTTTATTATTTGATTTGACTTATTGATTTCTTTGTGCTATTTCATTTATAAAACTGTCTTATCAGTTATGTAAAAATATACAATTCTATGCAAAATATACAAATGATTTACGTCGACTCTGTCTTTTTCCGTTAAAAATGACTTTTAATTTGTGTGTTTCCATTGCAGTAATGAGACATCTTTCTTCCTGTTACCGTCATCAAGGACGGGTGGATCGTGCGATGCCGTTGGCCATGAATGCTTTAGATGTAGCGTCATCATCGCTGCCCAGCAAACATCCCGAATTGGGATGGTGTACGGACGAGAAACAGATTCTCTATTGTTACAATAAATTGCTGAATTCCGTCATGTATAGATTTGAAGGAAGCTGCTTCATGTCATCACGATTCAGGATCGTTTGATGAAGCTCTTCGATTGTATAAAAGAGCGGCAGATATTTTCAGTCATCAACTGCCTACAGAGGCCACCTCACTATCTATCGGTATGTTTCACTTATTTCTCTGCGGGTATTTGTTATGGATGAAGGAAATGAGGAGAGATAACCTCATAGTGTCGTTGTTTGCTTTAGTAAATCATAACGTCGCTTTGGTGTATAATGAAATTGGACAAAATGACAAAGCGGTGGAACTCATGACAGAAAGTATAAAAATAAAAAAACAAACCCTACCTGAAAACCATCCGAAAATTGCTCAATGTCAGTATTTGTTACTGTTGGTGTAAACCAAATATGGTTCTGTTTGTAGTCGATATAACGTGATGATATGTATTTGTGTAGCTGTGGTAACGCTTGGCGGCTTTCTGTTTTACAAGAATGATTTCGATGAGGCCGTTGTTCATCTTGAGTCAGGTCTGTCTATTCTACGGGAAGAGCTACCGAGTAGTCCGTTCATAGCCAATGGTACGAATGTCTTGCATTGATGTTGCTACTTGTATTTGTGTCTCAATCACACATTCATCATCGTGTTGACTGCAGGTCTGTATTATCTTGCATGCATTGCGATGGAACGAGACCAATATCTAGATGCACAACGACACGCCACTCAGTGTTTGCACTTGAGCCAAGATATTTATCCACAAGAACACAACGAAATTATTAGTGGTATTAGAGTTAGTCATTAACATAACATCTTTTCATAGCAACATGTGTGATTGGGTTTTGCAGCACAAGAGTTGGTTCATGAAATCGAACATGTACTACAGATATCACAAGTGGTAGCAAACAAAGAGAAATAACATCAGTAATGTAATGGATGCAACCATACAAAACATGATATTTTTGAGTGCATTGTTGTTTAGCAAAATAATTTAATTTAGCTTCGCAGTTAGCTTGTCGTTGATGATCAGCATTCAAGCTTGTTGTCTACTGGTCAATGCGCCATATTCTACATCCTTGTGTAGTGATTACTTATTAACTTCATTGCTACTTTCGCTCTATTTCTAACACAGCAACATGTATGACATTGGTTATATTGAATACAATGTAACAAAAACTTATCGATGTGCCTTTGTTGCTCTTAAGCCCTGTCTACACTAAGCCAGAATGAATCGCTATCCGATCGGGATAGCGAGCGTCAACACTTCATTTGGAAAACGCTACAACCTCCGCTTTTTCTGATATCACGTTACTAATGACCGATAGCTACGTGTGACCTTTTTGCTTGTGGAAACCGTTGAAAGAGGGAAGTAATGTAAGCGACAACAAAGATAAGTGAAGATTGCTAGATGTTTCGACAACACAAGTAACGTACGTATACGTAACGCATACTATTTCAACAGATCGAAACCACCTCGTAATGTGCATTTGAATTATCGTGATAAGATTGCGATCAGATCGCCATCCAGTTGCCAGTGTGGACAGTCGTTAAGAAAAAGCTGTGCAAACTACAGATTATTGATTTTTATGTCATTAGTTTTGAATCAATGCATATTTTTGGAAAATATTTTCATTAGGGCCTTTCATAACATTGGTTGTGTCGTTATGTGGATTCCAAGCGTAAATTGAATTATATGATACTGAGTATGACGTTACTATTACTACACATTTGTCTTCTCTCGAAGTTTTCAAATGTACCATCTAATTGTAGCTTAATTAGCGACTATGCGCTATAACTCTAGTTCAAGAGTAGCATTCTGTAATGCGTTGAATCTTATCAGCGGGTCTTACTCATTTTTACGTCTTGCTACTTTATCACGTCTATTTGCTGTAATATAACCTTAGTGCGCAGCCGGCTATAAAATGCTCAAAAGTATTTTAAGAGATTTAATTTCTATAATTCTGCTACACCATAACTGTTTGATATTACAAACCGTCTATAGATAAAGTGATATATAGACAATGATGACGATGTCCAAAACGAGATAAATATGAGAAAACTTAATTGTGACAATCAATAGACACAGTGTTTGTATCTTGCATATGTGTGTGTGTGTGTGTGTGTGTGTGTGTGTGTGTGTGTGTGTGTGTGTGTGTGTGTGTGTCTGTGTGTGTGTTTGTGTGTATCACATTCGTTTTGTGTCGCTGATATGAGAAGCAGTAGATATCACAGTGGTAGTATGATTACTTTATAATAATTGAAGTAAATTATGTCATGCCATACCTCGCTATTAACTGTGGCTTAAACCTGAATTCCTGCAAATTGATGAAAGTTTACATTTTGCACATGCACTTTCTAACTAATTGAGCTACCGCAACACACACACACACACACACACACACACACACACACACACACACACATACACACACACACACACACACACACACAAAGACACACACGCGCGCGCGCGCGCGCACACACACACACACACACACACACACACACACACACACACATGGACAAACACACACATATGCACGCATGCACACACAAACGCACTCACTTACACGTGCACATACACAGGCATATTCGCGCACAGACGCTGAACTGACAATATATAATATTCTTACATCGTTAACGCAATGCACATATTGTACCAAGCCATTCTTTGCCATCTTAAACATACTTTAATGTGCAATTGTTGAACGCAAATCGAAATCGCTGAGTGCAACAAGGACACATTCCATATTTATGATATATCTATTAATGTTTCCTTGGTAATATTAATTCTTATATATTATTTCGTAAGTCTGATTGTTTCAATTCAGGCTATTATCGCTCTACAGCAACCTGAATGTGGAATAGCTATTGAACTATGCATTACGAGGATTGCCAAAGTTTTTCGTAAGCAACTGCCATTTGCATAAGAGCTGATCAATTTGAATTCAAATATTTTGAGTTGGAATTACAACAAGGACATCTCTGAAATGAACTGTGGTATAAAATACCTAGAACTTAAAATTATCGTCTTATGTATCCAAATCAATCACAGAATAAAATAAAGTGTAAAGGTAAATGCGGTATAAAACAAAGAAGGTGTACAATTGATTCAAGTAAAATCGGTTTGAATCATTCATCTGCTGTTTTAGCCGTTGCGACACAAGCACACCTTGCTCAGACAAGGAGCTTGTGTATAAGAAGGAACATGTGTAAACATACGCATAAAATACAATTGTAAGAATAACAATGGATGGCGAAAACTGCGTAAAAGACGTAAAATCCAAGAATGTGCATTGCCTTTGCTAACTTTCACATCTCAATTCACGCCTTCTAATGTACATGCAATAAATCTATGTTTACATATAAGCGTAATTAAAGTAAAGTTAATTATTAGTTGCGTCTATTTTACTTGCTGGTAGTTGAACGGAGCACAAAGATATTTCATAAACATGGTTGGTAACAGGTATATTACTTTGAGACTTTAGCAGTTTATATATAAGAGATACACATTAAAGCAAAACTGTCAAAATTTGTGGACATGCCACTGCATTCGTAGGCATGGTACACTTTAAGTAAACCAACTTCTAAAATAGCAAAACAGCAAATTGTTTTCTTACGACGAAAGGCTTTTTTTGCATGAAACACTACTTTTGACGAAGGAATATAATCTCATAATTGGAGGTTACTACGAGTTGATTATGCAAGGTTTCAGAATAAGCCTTTGTCAAGTATAGTATAAAATTTTGTATGAAAAAGTATAAATTTTATATGATATCAGGTATTTTATCATGATAATCGTAAATCCAAAGAAAGCAAATTTAAAATAATGGCATTATGAAAGAGAATTTTATGACACACTTTTTATATTAATAGTGATTTGGTTCTTTAAAGGATGAACACCAGCTGTAGATGTGCGTCATCAGCGTACCTAAGGAAATAATGCAATGAGTTAATGTTTACGGTGGATGACTTACCCAACTACAGGCTAATAATTTACGAGTATACAATTATATATGTTACCTGTAGCAGTCGTTGTTTGCTCCTCTTTCTTCAAATTGTATAAAAGGTTATTAAGTAATGAAAACACCAAAGCTTGATGACGTCGCTGTGATTACAACAAAACTGAGAAGTGCATGGCTACAATCTCAGCCCGGCCTCTCGATTGAACAGCAGGCAGTAAAGTTTTAAATCGAATAGTGTCACTATTATATTACGGACAAATACTGTCATTTAGCAAACGCGCGGTCGCAGATCAGAATAGACAAAGAGGATGTAGCGCTATTATACTTTTACTATGTAAAAATGTAATGTAATTTATTCATTTATATGTGTATATATAGTCAGCCATACTTCATAAATTTTGTTGTTGCAAACTTCCAAAACAAATATGTAGCACACAAGCTAAAAATTCAATTTAAGAAAGGTTTCGTTTTTGATAGCAATGAATCTGGTATGATTAATTATTAGACAAAAACCATGAAAGACCGATACTCGGATATTCTACATATATATATATATATATATATATATATATATATATATATATATCATGCTTTATCACTGCCACTTCACAAATAATCGGCTAGTAGTATGCGTAGGTTAGAATATTAAAAACGTTTAAATTGACAGATAATTGTTGCAAAACGCGCATTTCTGAAATATTTTGCGATATTGATTATTAAGTGACACCGTAGTTTATTTGAAAACGGTAATAATTATTATTCCATATTAATTATATTATTTCTTTGCAACTATTTTAACGCAATTTTTTTGTAATGTATCTTAGATTATTTAATATTACTTTGTTGTAAAAGAAATTTCGATCGAAAAGATATTTGCATGTTTATCAAATACTCAGAAGAGAGTAAGAAAACGCCTCCCAAGTTAGGATGCAGTCAAGCCTTCAGAAAAGGCAAAGAACTAAATAAAAAACAGCATTTGGTCAATAACATTATATTGAAACACACACACATACACACACACACACACACACACACACACACACACACACACACACACACACACACACACACACACACACACACACACACACACACACACACACACACACACACACACACACACACATACACACACACACACACACACACACACACACACTCACACACACTCACACACACACACACACACACACACACACACACACACACACACACGCACACACACACACACACACACACACTCACACACACACACACACACACACACACACACACACACACACACGCACACACACTCTCGATTGATTAGATCTTAGATAGATACCGGAAATACCTTCTATGGCGACGATCTTTAAAAGATTGTTCTGATTATTAATTAATAAACCTAATTAGATAGATCTAGGTCAATAAAACATAAGATATATATTTCAAATGTAAAGGCATTAATAAATAATAATCTTTATTTAAATACACAAATTTCAAGTAATTAATTGTTAGAATAATATCGTGTTCAAAATATCGATAAGAACTTATAAATGTTTTAGATGTGAACTGCAAGGCATTGAAAGACTTTGTTACAAATTGTTTGTTGCTTTCGACACAAATTATGTTGCAGATAAATTTGAAAAATGGAGAGAGGACATAAATTAACTAACGTAAACATCTTAATAGTCTGTTAAAAAGGAAAGGTGTCTATGGAGAAACTTTAATAAAAATCTCAATTTAAAGTAAAATTAAAGTTGATATAATGTACATTATAGTCACGAAACAACATTTTTGGGGAAAAGCATTTCTTGCTTTCCTTGTATGTAATACATTCAGCTGTCGATGTAACGACATACATGGCTCTGGAAATTTAATTTCATTATATCGGGATATAGGACACTGTACTAGATCTTCAAAAACAGTAACCTAAGTAACACCCATATTTATCTGTGGGTGAAGTTAGCAAGGGTAACTTGCATGGTAATCTACTCATGCACTGTAACTCCATTGTATTGCTACATTATACGCTTCTACTTGTAGCTAAAGGAATTCTCTAAGGTTTCCAGGTTGACCATCATTCAAAGATGCAGGTGCAGAGCCACTGAACATTTTGATTCAAGCAGGTGCACATTCTCCATTTTGAGATAAAATGACAGGCCTTAGCATAATATACCATTAGTCTCAGAGCAGATCATTTAATACTATCGTCTATTTTCTCTTGTACAAACGAAATAGAATGGTGGAACAGTAACAATCGAGTCATTTGGGCATACATCACGAGTTGCTGTGCTACCTTTAACTTTAGTTATGAGTTTACCTATTACTCAGCTCAAGACTTTCTTAAACAGATATTCTTCACAGTTCAGTGTGAGGTCTAAGACAACGCTTTTAAAGCACAGTTGCTCAAGCAGAATATTTAACTTAACGTAAGTTATAATGAAAAGAATTATAATTGATGAAAGATACATGTAATTATGCATAACATCAAGTATTAGGAGTTACGTAAATATATTAATTTTAACAATTCCATATTTCTATTTGAAATGGTGTGCACATCTTCTTGCTCAAACACAATAATATCTGTATTATTGTAGTAGGCAAGTATCTACTGTTGTGTCACTAAAAATCTGTACGAAAATGGAATTTACCTGTAATATAGCTGGAGAAAAATAGTGTGATCTATTTGCGAAGTCTATGGACATAGTTATTCCTTTTAATGCAATTGAAATGATACAATTTACAAAAACGTTTAAACTTTATATAACTAAAATTTCTTTTATATTTCTTACATAAAGTCAACTTTAGTTTTATAAATTATTAAATTTGATAAGAGCAAGTGTGTTTGCTAACATTTATAAACATTGACTCTCACTACAGTTTGATGTCATAAATTTGCGCATTTCATAAGTACGGTGTTTTCATAGCAACGTAACATAAATAATAATGCAAAGAAAAAAGAATTTTCAAGTAAAAATTTGAATACGAACACATCTGCTTGTGAAAACAGACAAACTCAAACACCACACTTTCACGCCCACGCACAAACACACGCACACACACATACACATACAAAGAGACTTCGTAAACGTTGTATGCAAGCGTTAAATAACTAATGAGCTACTTTCCAAGGAAAACAATTCCCACAACTTTTCCGTTTCGTAATAACTTTCTTTACGGCGCCTAATGTACTGAACAGTCTAATATCATTGCCTTTAGCAATCAATGCTTACTCAATCTCGATCATTTTACTCCTTTTACACGAAATTATTTTTTCCACGACCACGGTAGATTATTTTGTATTTGTCTGGTTGTTCAAAATCTGGATTTCCTTTCGAAATATCTATATTTTCTTCCATTTCCTCACTTAAAATTTTTGGATAAACTTACTCTTCACTAGTTCTGGTATTATTGTCCGGAAAATGGTTCGTTAATATGATTAGTTAGTATGAAATAACAACGTTCTAAAAGTAAGAGAGACAAAAATTATCAATAATTTTTGTTTTATTAGAGTAGATGCAGATACCTTCCAAAATTACAAGTGTATAAAATTTTAATTGCATTTTTAAATATACGTTTAATCACGTAACCCATAAACTTTTGATTATTGCCCAAGTCCTTATTATCGCATTGATAAGTAAATATCGTAGTAATTTGGAGTCGTATATATAATAATGACAGCACTAGATTCATAAAGTATATTTCATAGTGTGTTCTAATACGTCTGTACATATAATCTAACATTCCAAAGTACTTTATCTTCCGATCGCAATGGTGTCGGTAGATTTGTATGGATGCCGTCTGTAGCTGCACCTAGATGCATGTCTGGCGTCAGAGATTAAGCAATTCTACTTGTATCAAATTCAAATTTAATTTGCATGTATAATAACTATATGCTCTTCTTGCTTTTAGTTTTAGTTGCTTAATGAACGTTTTCAACTGATTAACGTGAAGACTTAAAAGAATGTTATATTTACTTGCAATACTTCAGTGACCTTGACGTTACATCCAATAGATCTTACAATTTTCTGTTAACATTTGAGCATTATGTTTCTGGTCTTGTATGAGGCATTAGATTTTTTGTGACTTTTGATATACTCCCCAAACACGCAGATAATTGTTAGGAGCGATATGAAATATTGGTATCGCCAGAATGTGGAAATTTATATTACAAGATACAACAAGAGGGGAGTTGGTATATTGCCAAAGACTGATTTTGAAGCCTGATCGTGTGATTTCAATATCTCAAAGGGTGCAATGTGCATGGAGGACTGGAAGCGTAAAGTCTTTGTGCAACGTCTCTCTTCACAAATGGACAATCTCCATTAAAGTGGTCGATAAATTCTGATATCTGGTAGGCATTAAGGCATTGATCGCTTTTGAAATGATTGCAGTAGTAGAGCTGAGTATTTGTAGGCAGAGCTCTATGTAGATATTATAAAATGTGATGCTTGTCTCTACTTTCCAATAGGTTGTACGCAAACTGTAAGAGCCCTACTTAGATTGTTCAAAGCCAAAATGATTAAGATATAATTTGATAATTTTCATCTCGATATAGAAGTTGCTTTTTGAAGAGTAAGTGAGTAAAGGTTTTGATAGACTGCTCGTCCTGTTGCCTGTGCCAAAAATTTTGTGTTGTCAAAAAGCGAGAAAAGGTACCGCTGCTGTTGCAATAACAGATTTTTTGTGCCTCATGCACATCTTTAGGAAAGTGGCCATCAACATATACAAACCTTGGCCTGCCTGTTACATCTATGAATCCATTTGAAGGAAATTTCTATTAAAGTATTGTATATAGTTAAAATGATAGCATTAGGCAATATAATTTTGTCATACTCCTGTCCATTGCTCATTGTGTGTTGCAGTAACTTTCAAGATTTAATAATTAAAGAACTATGATTAGTTATAGGTGTGCGCCGCAGGGTAACTAAAAACAAACATACAATGAGTAAGTGTTACGGCGGATGACTCACTCACTTAAATACAGTCTAATAATAAGAGTAACTAAATTTAAGTCTAATTTACTTCTACAAGATTACATATGTTACTGGAATGCAGAATTCTCCCCGTTCTATTCTAATGGTAATTGAATTACTAAATTGTAACGTATACTCCAAAATGTGCGTGCTATAATTTCAACAAATCAAATATTTTTCTAAATAATCTCAGACTGTCTTCTCTCAATGGAACAGTAGACAGTAAAGTTTGAAGTCGGATTATTTATCTATTATATTGCATATAAATACTGTCATTTATCTAACTCGTGGTCGCAGATCAAAATAGCTAAAGAGATTGTCCCGTCATAGTTCTCTGTCTATGTAATAATCTAAGGTAATTTTCTTGTTTCTGCTATCCTCTAACAAATAAGCCATACCTAGATAAATTTTGCTGTTGTAGACTTGTGAGCCAAATTATATACACATGCAGAAAATTCTAATTACAAACGAGTAATCTAAATGGATATATTATTTTGAAACTTTTATCAAGTAGAACAGCAATGGTTTTTAACAGTAATTACCCTCTGATACTGTTATTTACAAGACAAACCGCCGAATGGCCGACACTTAATTAATACAACAGTTAAAAATATTTGGTTGAATTACTGCCACTTTTCACATGATTGGCTAGTAGCCAGTCCCGTTTATACTATTAAATAAGTTCACATTGACAGTTTATTGTTGATTAACCTAAATTTCTTAAATTTTTCTACTGAATTTTTTCAGTTAAAGTTATCAACTGCTTTGAAAAACAGATATCTTCTTAGAAAACCTAATATTTATTATTCAATAATAGATTTCACTAATCTGTGTCAAGTATGTCAACCATAGAAATTTTCTATATTTATCATAAAATAATGGTTATTATTTTGCGCTACGAAAATCACATTTTGGTCACAATTGTTAATAATATAACCTCGTGTTTAGCAAGTATATAGAATACTGTAGCAAAACGCATGCAAAGTTAGGATACAGTGAACTGCGGCAGGAAACAGAAGAAACTCAAGGAAAGACAGCAGTTTGTCAACCAAATTCTATTATCTATGAAGTGTCGTAAAAATTGTTATAGATTAATATAACGAAGTAGGTAGAGCTAGGTCAGTAAAACATTAGAGACGTGCATTTTAAATGTAGATGCTACGATAAAAGTAATCTTTAAATAGACAACTGGTAAGCTTTACTTTAATTGTTAGACTAAGGGCGCAATAAAAATGACGAGCAAAATTATAAATGCAATCTATGTTTTAGCTATGCAGTGCAATGAGAGCGCAAAAGACTTTGAGACAAAATGGTTATTTTCTACTCAAATTAAAAAAATTGAAAGAGAATTTTAACTGAAAGTAAAAGTTTAAACAGTCGGTAAAAACAGCATGTGTCTATTAGAAAACGTTAACAAAAACTGTAACGATCAGCTAAACAATATAGAGGCAAGATATCCATAACATTGAGTATTGCGACCGTTTATACTCTTCCAGCGTAGTTGCATACATATATAAATGTTATAATTATGGAATGGCCTGACACTGGTGGTTAACCTAAGTTAATTTAAACAATGTGCGTTACGTCAACCAACGTGGCTTCATACTCTCTCGGAAACATTTATGCGCACTACTGCATCACCATAAATCACTAGGCACTTATAACACCTTATTTGCAAACCAGATAAATGCAGAAAGCTTTCGTATTGATGCTATTGTATTTAAAACATTAAAATTTGGGTGAAATGCCTGTTTAATTAAGGCCAAGAGCATCTTCGCCAACAGCAGAGGTGACGGATTAATATTCGTTAGACTGTAACCCGTTTGAAACATTCTCTCTCCAATATTTATCTGATTAAACCAAGTACAATCATTCCAACAATCTAAATTCTTTGGGTTTGACCATGATGTGCAACATGCGAAACGCATTCTCACCATCACTATTAAACATACTGAAATAGAGAAAGTAAAAAAAGACGTACTCCTCGTTTCCTACGACGACGAAGCCTGCTCGGACGCATCCTATTTTGAGCCCTATTCTCCAGCTGCACTACTATATCAGAGAGAAGGTAATACTTTAAGTCGAAACGTAGTTGATATTCTCAAATCTTTCAGATGAACACTTGGATTGACGTGTAGCGCAATAGCGATCTTAATCGAGTATAAACCAATGCTAACTATGGTCAGGAAGTTACTTACGATAACAATACTCTAACTAAGTTATAACCGATCTTAAGCAAACTTAACCTATACGTTTGTTTCAAACTACCCTTGGCAACATAACTCAACGACGATTTAGCCAATGGTGTGAAACCTCGCTTAGGGTGACTTTAATTACGAGAATAGTAGCCCGTGCAAGACCACAAATAGTTCGAATAAAAAAAATCAAAAAAATAATGGACACACGCAGTTGTTACTGGAAGCGTCTCCTATGGGAAGTCCAGTTTCTCAAGACATATATCGTTACTTGTACAACACTCTCCTCTCCCTAATAAATGAGCCATCGTATAATTGTGAAGGGCAGGTAATGTACATAATAGAGTAATCCGCTTTCTAGGATTTATAGATCGTTAAATTGGAAAATGAGGACTATTCTGTTGCAAAATTGATGAGAAAACATGACAAAAGAGTTTTTCTTATTGAGGCCACGCACACATTCATAGTAAAAGTGTAGATTTGGCTCATGTATAGAGTATTTAGTAGTTAGACCCAAGATATATTTATACTTCTTTGTTAGGTGACCGTTAACAGTGATTGGGACAAACGTAACAATTTGTACGAGTTTGCTTGGACATGGAATATAGAAATGCCTTAAAAGTGTCCAATTTAATCATAGTGTAACGGTCTTCTCAAAGGATAGACGAATGCGAGCCATGATATGTCGGCAGACGTTCGACGACGATCTGGGTCGATGACACACACGCGCGCGCACGCGCGCGCACCTCACGTGTTTACTCACCACAACTTCGAGAATCACATTGATTCGACTTTACACAACAGGCGTATGTATATCGTAATTCTACCGCAGTACTTCAATTAACCCCACCCAGATTCCCTGATATGGTAACCCAAAAACCAAAATGTAGCTTCTCGTTAGACACGTGTTACACCACACCCTCTCAAGTCGAAACTTCATAAGTTTTTGCTCCATCTCCATTATCAACGCTGTCAATCCAACTGCCCAAAAATTGTTCTTCATAGTTTTCACGTCCCTTGACAGTATCGATCTTCATGTTGAATTCTTGCAAATAAAGGGGCCAACGCATGATACTGTCGTTTATGTACTGTGCCCTGTTTAGGTATTGGAGTGGTTGGTGATCCGTTTGAACCCGAAACTCACGTCCGTACAAGTAAGCGTGAAACTTCCTGATCGCCCATATACGGCCAAGCCTTCCCTTTCGATTGTGGAGTACCTTCTTTCAGCGGACGTCAGTTTTTTACTCCGATACCCAACCTGGAGCAAGCTTTTATCATGATCTTGGAGCATAACAGCCCCAATACCAACTTTCGACGCATCAACTCGTTGCGTATAAGATTTATCGTAGTCTGGTAGATGTACCACTGGCTTGCTGGTGACTGCGTTTTTCAATGTTCTGTACGCTTCCTCTTGTGCCTCTTTCCACTCAATTCGGTTTGGCTGAATCTTCTTTGTAAGGCCTGTAAAAGGCACGGCTTTAGCGCTAAAATTTTGAACAAAGTCGCAGTAAACGCTTGCTAATCCTATAAAGGATCGGAGCTCTTTCTTCGTCGTCGGTCGCGGTGCATCTCGTACTTTCCGTATGTTTTCTTCATCGGGTTCGATAATCCCCTCGCCGATGTAATGGCCGTTAAAATCCAGAGACTCGGCCCCAAATGTGCACTTTGATGGTCGGACAGTCAACCCTGTCTTCGCAATCTGGTCCAAAATTTCTCGAAAAGCGACCATATGTTCCTGCCAAGTAGGCGCATGAACGATTGTTTCGTCCACAGTATGAGTCAACTGCGGCCAGCCCCTGGAATAGCTTTCTCATGGCTCGCACCAAAGTATCATCAGAATTGATCATTATGGATGGCATTCTCAAACACTCATAGCATCCTTCTGGAGTTACGAAAGCCGTTTTATAGATGTCTTCTTTGGCTACAGGAATTTGCAAATACCGCTTGCTGAGATCGAGTCTAGAGAAATATTTACTCTTCCCGATGTTTTGTGTTAGTGCGGACATAGATTTGATTGGTTCGGAATCTGATAACGTAATACGGTTGAGCCGGCGGTAGTCAATGCATATGCGGTTGGTTCAGTCACGTTTACGAACCACGACAACAGGCGATCTGTACGGTAACTCTAATTGGCGTATGACGTTTATGTCTATCATCATTTGGATATCTTCTTGTTAAGACTTGCGAACAGTATTGGGGACGACGTATGGTTAACAGCGCACTGGTATATCTGCCGTCAACCGTATTCGATGTTTCTTCAAATTCGTTGTTTCATGAAGATCTGTATACACGCACTCAAATTCCATTGCCAGTCCCGCTCATTCCGACACCTGATCAGAACTTACCTCACTACCATATTTTACGTCCTCAAAGGTCTCAGTAGCCAAGCAAGTGCACAAGTCAAGCAACTCATCGTTGATCACTGCTTCTCCCGTCACCCTTTCCGTTGCTCTAATGATGGCCGAACAACGGTATTTAACACCGGTCCTGTTCAAAGGACAAAAACCCTATAGACTCGTGAGATGCTTCTCAATACGCAAATATGAGTTCGTCTATGTACCGGTTTTACTGCCTAGGCTTGTCCGTACACAAGAGTCTTAGCATTGTCTTCAGTGTGTCATTAAACTTCTTTACCTGACCATTCCACATTAGGTGGTAAGGTGTGGTGGTGAGTTGGCGTATACTCAACAATTGAGAGACTTCTTTCATGCAATCAGAAACAAATTGGGGGCCTAGGTTACTCAGCACTCCTTTTGGAACTCCCACTCGGCTATAGATGCCAACAAAATACTCAGACACCGACTCTGCAATAATATTCTTAACTGTTGATGTTTCGGAAAACAGATTTCGTGAGCCTTAACAGTCGCCCCTTTATATGTTTACACAAATACTTAGGATTCCGAGGAAATTAAAAAAGTATTTTATATTTACATTTATCAGTGTCGCGTACTCAGCCATTAGTTACCGCCACGTGGCCCTATCCAATGAGCGCTCTCGTAGACGTTGCAATAATATCTGTATTCGCCCAAATGCCTGCATTGTGTAGTTATTGCACACATACCGCATTTATTGCACACATACTGTAGTTATTGCCCGCTCTCACAATTACATAATTATAGCATGCTTGCCATGAGACTGTCCCTGATACTGAAGCCTTACACTAAATCTTACTGCCGCCAAACCAGGAACGCTAACTATATGGTCTGCTACTCGAACGCTCATGGGTAGGACCACGTGCCGGTAACTAAGTCGGTTATCACCCTTGTTGCAGAGCAATATCATATTTCCTGCCCTTTCACCCTTTATCGCACTCGCCTACGGCTCGTGCAATAAACGGCGCTCAGGCAATAAATATGATATTGCTCTGGAACGCGGGCGATAATCTATACTTATTCCCGTCCTCAAACCGCACGGTGAAACAGACTGGGTTCAGAAGTGTAATGCACTGTCTCTGTACATTGCATCTGCACTCTTTTGAAAAACATCTATTTTATGATTTTCAGCTCATTCATAATTTAGTACAATTAAAGCTAGTTTAGTAAAGTGATTCCGTATTCTAAACATAATATTTTTGTGCTGGCAATGGCAACGAGTAGACAACACAAAAGAGCACCTTATACAAGGCAAAACCGTAAGAATGGAGCGAAGTTGCTAGTAGCGTGCGACAGAAGGCGCAGTGTGATAGAGTCAGCTCTCTCATTACTATCAATAGAACTAGAAATGGTAACAAATTCTTGAGCAGCATTTCTGCAAACGTTACTAGGGAAACCGCCAATATTGCTATTATACTGCAAATAATGTAGTTGTATATGAAACCAAGATCATGATTCAGTCTTGGAATCACAAAATCATTCTGTCGACAAAGTCTGGCCAGCACAAATAATCTCTACTTTAAATTCTGTTTTTCCGTCCTACTGTATACAGTCTGATTGTCTATCTATCAGTCTATTACAATATATTAAACCTATCTGTCTGTCAGTTTGTCGGTCAAATTACATATATTTTGATATATCATATTTACCGCAAAAACAGCAACACTAACTACAGACAGACAGATTGTACTTGATGGCGGCTGTTCTATGGCAGTGGACACTTGATAATGTAGTTAGTGTTGCTGTGCAGTAGCTACATAGATCAAATGGATGTATTTGGACAGACAGACAGGCAGACAGACAGACAGACAGACAGACAGACAGACAGACAGACAGACAGACAGACAGACAGACAGACAGACAGACAGACAGACAGACAGACAGACAGACAGATAGACCGACAAGCAGACAGTAGACAGTAGGATGGAGGAACAGAAATTACAGTAAGGCTTTGTGTTGGACATATGTTGTCGAAAGTGCAAGGGTATAGAGCATCAATATGTACCAGTGTGGGAATGTACACACAATAGATATAGAATACCACTATACATGGTGTCAGGCAGTCGACTCAACGTCCCAGCTACGAAAATATGAGCTCGCCTAGGAATAAGCACAAATTCGAAGAGGAACAAGCAACACAATGGTAGAGCCGGAGAGAGTCGCTCTGGATGACAGTATGGAAGCAGGAGCATCAGCTCAAATTGCCGCAACGTCTTTAACGGTTTTGCTGCAAGGAACTGTCCCGATGTCGCCCAAGCTGAGAGATACAGGAGACCTGGGACAGAATTGGAAGAAATGAAAACAGGTCTGGAACTCGTATGAGATAGTCTTTAGACTAAATAAACAAGCACATGACTACAGAGTTGCAACGTTTATATCTTGCATCTGGTCGGAAGCGCTAGAAATCTACTATGAACTACCATTTGAGTCTGAAAAAGACAAGATGAACACGAAGAAAGTGCTACAATTGATGGAAGTCCATTGCGTCGGCAATACAACATTATCTATGAGAGATTTCAGTTTTAGAATAGACTGCAACAAACTGGGGAAACAGCTGAGCAGTACATAACGGTCCTGCGCGCCTTGGCACAACCGTGACAGTTTGGAGCATCACTAGTGCGAGACCAATTAGTATTTGCTGTGCGCGAAAACGGACTAAGTAAGCAACTATTGCAGGTGAGAGACTTGACATTAGCTATTTGCGTGCATATGTGCCGTGCATTTGAAGCAACAACGAGACACATGGGAGTCATGAGCGGGGGAACACCTGATGTTGTTGATGCAGTGGAACAATCCAAGCATACCAAGAGCAAGCCACCTGGTGAAAAGCCGCTAATGAAGTCACGCAAGCGGTCAAGCCCAACGTATTAAGATCTTGGCAAAGGTATGTTAAAAGAAGCATGCAATTACAGTGGATGTTGATGAACGGGGTAACTGTCCTGCGTATGGATAGAATTGCGAAGTGTGTAACAAACCCAATCAATTCGTTAAAGTTTGCAGAGATAAAGGAAAACCGCAGCGTAAACAAACTGTGCGTGCCAGCCTTGATAACTATGATGATGCAAAAAATGAGGACAAAAATTTTCTTTGACACTAAAGCCAGATGAAGAGAATAGCGTAGAAGATAGTGCAAATCAGAAACGAATACTAGCCACTATGATGGTTGATACAAAGGTAGTCAAATTGCAAGTGGACACAGGCGCTACGTGTAATGTGATGAGGCTAAGTTTCCAACGTCCAGGCAAAATGCTAGAACCTGTAGACAAAGTTCTAACCATGTAAAATGGTACTAAGATGAAAGCACATGAAAAATGTGTATTGAATGTGAAAAATCCGAATACAAATCAGAGCACAGAGCGGAGTTTGTTGTAGTGAATGAAGCAGCGAACTCCATACTAGGTGAACAGTTGGTACAGAAGATGGGGCAAGTGGAAGTACGCTATGATCGAATTCATGTAATAGATGACCGCAAGCCATTGCAACAAGAATCTCTCATGTCTCATGAAGCTCAATCACGACCTTGGTCAAAAGTCTTAAGCGATTTGTTTGAAATAAAGGATCATCATTATTTTGTCTTAGTGGACTACTACAGTTCGTTCGTTGAAGTTGAAAGACTTACAACAACAAACACAACAGCAGATATCAGGGCCATGAAAAAGCATTTGCCCCATATGAAGTACCAGACACTCTGATCAAAGATCGTGGACCGCCTTAAACCTCAAGTGAATTTCAGGATTTTGCCAAAGCATGGGAATTTCAACACAACATATCTAGTTGTGGACATCATCAAAGTAACGGAAAAGCAGAAAATTCTGATAAAATAGTAAAAACTATTATGAGAAAAGCAGAGAAGTGTGGCAGAGACCCATGGGCAGCATTACTTGAATATCATAATACCCCACAGAAGGAATGTAATCGTGACAAGCTCAAAGAATGATGAGCAGACGAACAAAGGGATTCTTGCCAACAACAAAAAAGTCTTCTCAAAGACACATCCAGAATGACAGGGCCAATATACAAAGGAACAAAATGAAACATCAAAAAATTTATGACAAGACAGCCAAAGACTGAAGAGAGTTGCGACCATAAGATATAGTGATGATTGAACCCTTTGGTTATGGCAAACAGGAGCAAAAATAGGATCAAGATCATATGAAGCAGAGACAACAAAAGATACCAAATTGATCAGAAACAGGAAACATCTGAGACAAATGAAACAGAACTCAGTCAAAAATCAGCAGAAATTGAGCCAAGTGACTGATAAAGGCATGACAGGAGTAGACTGCCAATGACAAGAACACCAAGTCAAGAAAGAAGACAACAGCAGCAAGCAAGTCCTAAACAGACTCAGAGAATTAGTGGTAGAATAACTAAAATGACAGCATATTTAGCAGATTATAAGCTGGGCTAGCGTAGAGTAAGAGAACTTCTTTTTTTTGTAAAGAAGAAATGGTGTAAGGGTATATAGTATAGATATGTATCAGTGTGGGAATGTACAGTCAATAGATATAGAATACCACTATAGAGAAACAATGATTTTGTGATTCCCAGACTGAATGATCTTGGCTCAATAAACAAGTAAATTATATTATCTTGGTGGTTTTTATCAGTAAGACGTAGCAGAAATGTTGTTCATGAATTGGCAACCGTTTCTAGTTCTATTGATTGTAATGAGAGAGTTGACTCTATACATCATACTTCACATTCAATTCCACACCACTAGCGACTTCAGTTCATTCTTCGACGTTATGCCTTGTCCAAGCCACTCTTTTGTGTTGTCTATTCGTTGCCTTTGCAATGCACAGACTGAAAATGTTTTAAACACGAAATCAATTTCCTAAACTAGCTCGAAAGTGTACAAAATTATGAATGAGCTGAATCTCATAAAATAAATTTTCTTTACAAGAGTGCGCAAGCAATGTAGAGATACAGTGGTTTCCACTTTTGAACATGGCCTCTTTCCCCTTGCGGTTTGAGGGCGGGGTTAAGGCCCGGGTACGAGAGACTAGTCCTTATGTAGATAAATACTACAACAAACAAATAAACAAAGAACAGCAAACGACATGTACACAATATGTAGTTGTCGCCTATACTGGGTACTTTAAATCATCAAAACAGAGAGATAACATTCTACTTGGTTTGTACATGTTAATTAAACTCAAATATTTCATCACTTCACAATACGGCAGAACGCAATTACTTCACCTTATCTCTGACGTCTATACGAAAACTCTGCTGTGCATTGGCGTGCTAACTAATATAAATATTGCACACACACACACACACACACACACACACACACACACACACACACACACACACACACACACACACACACACACACACACAGAAAACAAAACAATGAATTATACCATCAATGAGTGATACCATCAAGCTAAATAATAATTACATTAACGTAACTTAGATTTTAATTTAATAAATATTGTGTATGCACCCATATATCCTTTCCCACGTGTTAACAAATATTGCTAATAATAGTTTTGAAATAGATTTAAATTGCCTAAGTACTTGAAACTTTTTAATTGCATGCATGTACCATATTATTTATTCCATATCATTCCATTGCACACAAGATATATATTTGCAATACGTAGTACAAAATTTGATGTACGAGGTGGATGCAACAGTTCAAATATTGACACACAATCCAGTCAATAATGGGCACTCAAAAAAGATTTCAAGAAGATTATAAATTTATACAACGAAAAAAGTCGCAATTATAAATTTCTTCACCTGCGGTCAAATTTATTTGAAGTCGATTTGTGTCGAGGAAACAACGTTCAGCTTACGGTATTCAAAACTGAAGCCCCTTTAAGTAAACGGTTCATGTTACAGGTCCAAAGGTGCGCAAAACAGCACTTCTTTTACGTCAAAATCGCAGTTGTAACATGTCCACTAATTACCGACAATCGAAGGTAATGCCGATAGCCTCGTACACCAAAACAGTTTCACTCCCGGCTAAGTATAAACAGCGTCCCAAAAAAATTAGCAGGTGTCCGCCGCTGCAACCAATGAAAGCCAGCATAGATTGAATTTTGTGCAACCACAACATTCTGCAAAATGGAGTGAGCCAAATGTTACTGCACCATGAACAAAATATTAGATTTCTCGAGAGGGGCCAAGGAACGGCGACCATTTTTCTTGTTAATTATGGAAACACTGTTGAAGTGCGCGTGTCAAGCGTGGAGTAATTTCATTTGGGTCGACAATAAATCAGACTCAAAATTTAGACACGTGGAAAGAGAACTCCGCGTAAGCCACACATCTCATGCTATTTCTCATCGTCATTATAACGCATACCGCGATATCTTTCATATGAGTCCGTTCATCTTGCCGATTTGCAATTGGATGGGCAAAGATAAATCGACAGGCACATGTCTGTTATTATTAGAGAAATATAGAAAACAGTCGCATTGGTAATTGGGGAATGGATCATTTACATTTTCAGGGCTTGCAATCATCTCCACAAAAATGAAAATTTTTCGTGCTTTGGTGACACCTGTTTTGCTATGTGGATGTGAGACTTTTTTGTTACACAACAAAACTTGCAACGCTTAAATACATTCCACAAGCGGTGCATTTGATCGATTCTTGGGGTCTCGAGATGGAATAAAATCAAGAATTCAGACAATTTAGAACGAGCGTGTGAAGACCCTTTTGCTATGACAATACAGAAACAACGATTTCAATGGCTGGGCCATCTGCTGCGCATGAGTGACAATCGTCTCCAAAAACAAATACTTCACAGCAGACTTAGTAATGCAATTAGGCCAACACATGGGCCTAAACAGAGATGGATAGATGTTGTCACAAGAGACCTTAGATCATTAAATATCAGTCTACGTGATGCTGATAATCGAACTGCTTGGAGAAGCGTTATTAAACTGCGTTGCAAAACCCATAGTGGGTATGGTGGAATCAAGTCAGTGGCGTAGCTACCACTGTTCAAAGGTTGCACGTAAACCCCCAGGTTAGCAATTTATTTCCGATCGTCTGGTAGGTCTCGACAGAACCGCGTGATACTTCCGCTCAGAATGGAGATTCCGAGGCCACACATATGTTGCTCGCATGTCAAAAAGAATTCGCTTCATGTCGCTTCATGTACATGGCTTTGCTCGCGGACAAACCCTCGACCATCCAGACATGCAGACGTAGCCAACTTTTTGACGTTGAGTTGATCATTTTCATTTACACTAGATCAGTAGACCGCTGCATAATAGTATGTCGTGCTTATACATAATGGCAAACAGTTATAAAGAAATACTGTAAAGTGATTGGCATTGAGGTAGTGACAATCAATTTAAATCCTGTGCACTGACATTAAGAAATGTGTGTGTGTGTGTGTGTGTGTGTGTGTGTGTGTGTGTGTGTGTGTGTTTGTGTGTGTGTGTGTGTGTTTGTTTGTGTGTGTGTGTGTGTGTGTGTGTGAGTGGGTTTTTGTGTATGTGCAGGTGTGCTTCATATTATTATTATCTCCAGTGGCCTAGGTCACAAATATGATTAAAAGTTTTAGCCATAACAACTTTAATGTCTGAAAGCTACCCATACAAAATATTAATTAAACAGGCAATGAAATATTCTAGTCCCATACCTAACGAAGCCACTGGTAGTGCAACTGTATCTGGCTGCTTGCTAGAGCAAGAAAAAGTACCCAAACTGCAAGTGCGACTGCCGTTTAGCTTCCGTCACATTTATCACGCCCAGGTGTGACCTTTGCACTAACGCCACGCCTATAATATTCTAGCGCGCGCGCGCAAGAAAGTACCCGCTTACGTATAGTTGCAACTGCAGCCACATTTTAGAACAAAAAACCAATTCATACATCTTTGGAACGCATATTAATTGCGCTTTTATATGATACAGCTTTCGTAACTATTGGCAACTGTTTCAATATTTGATTTCGATTTGTAGATGCTACTCTAATTACTTGACAGCAAAACTTCAACCCAGCACATCTATTCCAATTATATCTGTATACCTGTAAAAAATTTTATCCTCTATATACAAACATTTTAGTGATATGTCATCTAAAAACTAAATTTACTTGTCATATATATAAAATAAATATAAAACAGATATGTAAATATATATGCAAATATATATACAAATATGTATACAAATATGTATACATATATATATATATATATATATATATATATATATATATAATGTATTTACAGTCAAAAGTGATATCTCACAAAGCACCTCCGTTCATGAATGGTAAGTGGCAAAGCAGTGTCTCTGAGCGGATGACACACAGAGGGGTACCTTGCATTGTTGACACTGATAACGTGTTCTGATGTTTTTTCTACCTTCACGGTAGCAAACAATGCAACGTACTAGCCGCTCTGTTACAATCGGGATGTGTGAGCTATGCTGAGGGTTTGGCTGTTGTTGTTGTTGTTGTTGCAATTGTTGTTGTTGTTGTTGTTGTGAGAGTTTTTGTTGCATTTGTTGTTGTTGTTGTATGTCTTGTTGATGTTGCATTTGTTGTTGATGCATTTGTTGTTGCTGCGTTTGTTGTAATGTTTGTATGTCTTGTCGATGTTGCATTTGTTGTTGATGCATTTGTTGTTGCTGCGTTTGTTGTAATGTTTGTATGTCTTGTTGATGTTGCATTTGTTGTTGATGCATTTGTTGTTGATGCATTTGTTGTAATGTTTGTATGTTTTGGTGATATTGCATTTGATGTTGTAAAATAATTTGTTGCAGTTCTTGCAGTTCTTGTTGGTGTTGGTAATCCACTTGAGGCCGAACCTGTACCACACGTTTGTTTGATTCGCAATATCGTGGTACAGGTTCGTGGAAATCGATTCCAGCCAACCCTCGCATAAGCTCACACCTGAAGTCTTTCTGCGAATACTGCCCTTTCCTCTTGAGAAGTGGATCTTGAGGATGTTGTTGTTGAAGGGCAGTAAACATGATGTAGCTGTTGAATACGGCTAAGTCAATCATGTGCAGAAAGATCTTCTTCCAGTACTTGAGGCTCTTGTGCAGGACTTCGTAGTATTTGATCATCTGATCAGATTTGTCTACTCCGCCCACGTGCACATTATAGTCGCCGATAGCCTCAGGTCTGGAAATCGTGATCTTGTGGTGCCTGTCATACTTTGCACGATCCTTGGTAAATCTCTCGCAGGGAGTATAACGGTGTCCAGAATGAAGGGTGCTCATGACCGTCACCACGCTTCGGTCCACCCACTGAATAACCAATAGTTCTTCATCACGGTGATAGCAAAATGAACCTAAAAGAAAACTATTAATTTTATTTGCCAATAAAACTATTTGCTATGGTTACCACGTGGTGACTTGCCAAAGACTCTTGGCGTTTTCATTTCTGGAGGAACATCCTTCCTGTTTTTCTGGACTGTACCACAAGCCATCGTACCCCGATTGTAAAGTTCCTTGAACAGAGGCCCTGAAGTGTAGAATTGATCTGTGTATACAGTGTACCCCTGATCAAGGAGAGGATCCATCATACGCATGACTGTACGATGGATCACACTTGTGTTGACGTGTCGTCTTCCGTCGTTTCCGAGCCGAGCCAGCCGATGTTGTTGTGGTTGCAGCAGTTGTTGTTGTTGCAGCTGATGTTGTTGCAGCAGTTCTTGTTGTTGCAGCTGATGTTCCTGCAGTTCTTGTTGTTGCAGCAGTTGTTGTTGCTGCTACTGTTGTTGCTGCTGCAGATGTTGTTGTTGATGCTGCAGTTGTTGTTGTTGCTGTCGTTGCCGCATCCGAACATTGTCGCTCTTTGCCCGTGCATATCTCGAAGTTGTATGTGTAGCCGGAGATGGAATCGCATACATAATACAACTTCACTCCCCACTTGACGGGTTTGTTCTTTATGTATTGCCTAATAACCGCGAAAACAAATTTAGTTAATTCCTAATTTTTATGTTAGAAACTTCTACATACCTAAAGCCAAAGCAACCTTTGGCTTTGACCATTCGCTCGTCAAGTGAGACACCGGCATGGGGCTGACCATATTTCATGCAGTTAAGGCGCATGGCCTCAACGAAGCCTCTGACATTCCTCAATGGGTCAGTCCCTCGGTCCTTGTCAGTGCGAGGATTCTCCATCTGCAGGACCGATAGTATAGCGACAAAACGATTGCGTGACATGAACCGTCTGGCCCACAATCCGTGAAATGGAAAGGTTGTGGACCAGTATTCAGAGAGCTCAGGAACCTTATAAATACATATATAATAAAGAAGAAACTACTAAGGAATTTTGCTATAATACATACCTTTACAATTCCCATGTATAGTATGAGCCCTATGAATGAGTTCATCTCCGCAAACGTCACTGAACGAAAACTTCCCCCTCCTCGGCGCCCTTCTGATCTTCCACGGTAAGACTTTTTGCAACTGTCTTCACCGTTGATGTTGCTGTTTCTAAAAAATATTATAATGTATTATATAACAAACGCACACAAAAGACATCAAACACATACATTCTGATGGTCTCCAGCATTTCATCGGTGAAGAACAGTGTGAAGACTCCAAGGGCGTCAGTTGGATATGTTGGAGGAGGGTAGAATCCAGGTTGCCTGAGTGGTTGAAAAGGTGGAAGATTGAGTTGATATGTATCAATATGTGGATATTCAGACAACTTATGGACATTCAGTGGTTCGGAGCGACGATCAAGGTGTTCGCCTGGCTCAGGCTCGGAATCAGACGACTGCTGCTGTTGCGACTGTCTCCTCAGCCGTTGACGTGGCTGACGAGGCTAACGAGGACGACGACGAGAACGTGACGTTGACAATGACGACGACGGAAGACAAGATGGGCTGGAAGGTGGTAGAACTGGAGGTGGTGTAGTAGAGTGAGAAGGAGATGGAGGAGGTAACAAAGAATGCTGTTGAGGTGACGGAGGCCTAAAAAATGTATAAAGATATTAAAAAATGTTTGCATGACAGCAATTTATTAGGTATGCAAAAACACATCCGGGTACCTACCCATAGCAACCACGACATACGTCTGTTGCTATGCGCATAACTCAAAATCTTCACAACAGCAACAGCTAACTTGCAAACAATTTACATAAAACCGTCTAATAAACAGCGTATCGCGACAAAACGAAAGAATTACACACATAACTGTTTTACTTACAGAGTGTCGTCATCGCTGTCAACGTGAACGGGAAGATCTTCCTCGTGGAGCGTAGCAGCATTGTCTGCTACACTAAGAAATACATATAATATTGGAAAAATGTTTGCAGATTGCTATATATTGCGTTTGCAAATTAAACATCCGGAAACGTAGCCATAGCAACGGCGACAAAGACTGTTACTATGCGCCTAACTTAGATTCTTCCCAACGGTCAACGCCCAAACTTCCCAAAACACTTCCCAAACGTTTACTGAACAGCATATCGCAAAGAAACGGCAAAATTTGACATCTAACCGTTATACTTACAGAGTAGCGTCATCGCTGTGTTCGCTCACGGGAAGATCTTCCTCGTTCTCCGTCCCGTCGTTGTCTGATGACGATTCCGACTCGGAGAAACCTTCGGCCTCGTCTGAAACCTCGTCGGCCGTCGTTTCGCATTGAAAGCAAACAGCCAAATCTGGAGCGAAGACAGAACCTTCCAAGCCACTGCAGCGCCCAGACATTGTGGTCGGTAAATTTTCCTACTAAGCCGCATGCGCCGCTTAAATTTTACCCATACGTAGAACACGCCCAGAGGGTGTGTCTAACGGCTAAAAATATTTTGATTGGTTAACAAAGCACAACAAGACGGATATTCAATGGAGAAGTCACGTGGCCAGAAGTAGGCCATTGTGTGACGTCAACACAACTTGCGATATCTGTCGATTGATAGAACGTAGACGGTTGAAAGTATGCCCATTCGAAAGAGAATTTATTAGCGAGCCGGTTAGGCTATAATTTGAAAATAAAAAGAAAGGATCCGTCCGGAAAAACCGCCCGATATAAACCGGGTACTAACAGGAGGCGGAGATAAGGTGAGCACGTGATCCCATGCCCACCTAAAGTACGCGCACGTAATAAATGACGGTCGGTGAAAAGTTAATATGAAATAACAACGTTCTAAAGGCAAGAGAGACAAAAATCAATAATTTTGTTTTATTATAGTAGATGTAGCTACCTTCCAAAATTACAAGTTTATAAAATTTTAATTGCATTTTTAAATATCCGTTTAATCACGTAACCCATAAAGTACTGATTATTGCCCAAGTTCTTATTATTGCATTGATAAGTAAATATCGTAGTAATTTGAAGTTAAATATATAATAATGACAGCACTTAAGATTATTTATTGCCTAAAAAGTTTAAAATTATGATAATATTAATATATACACATGTGTAATCAGCACTTACTATAATTCATGAATCTAGTGATTGTATTGTGTTCTAATACGTCTGTACATATAATCTAACATTCCAAAGTACTTTATTTTCCGATCGCACTAGTCTCGGTAGATTTGTATGGATGCCGTCTGTAGCTGCACCTTGATGCGTGTCTGGCGTCAGAGATTGAGCAATTCTCCTTGTATCACCTTCAAATTTAATTTGCATGTATAATAACTATATGCTCTTCTTGCTTTTAGTTTCAGTTGTTTAATGCACGTTTTCAACTGATTGACGTGAAGACTTAAAAGAATGTTTTATTTACTAGCAATAATTCAGTGACCTTGACGTTACATCTAATAGATCTTACAAATTTCAGTTAACATTAGAGCATCATGTTTCTGGTGATTTTTAATATACTCCCCAAACACGCAGATAATTGTTAGGATCCATGTAAAATGTTGGTATCGCTAGAATGTGGAAATTGATATTACAAGATACAACAAGCAGTGAGTTGTTATGTAGCCAAAGACTGATTTTGAAGTCTGATCGTGTGATTTCAATATCTCAAAGGGTGCAATGTGCATTGAGGACTGGAAGCGTAAAGTCTTTGAGCAACGTTTCTCTTCACAAATGGACAATCTCCATAGAAGTGGTCGATAAATTCTGATGTCTGGTAGGCATTAAGGCATTGATCGCTTTTGAAATGATTGCAGTAGTAGAGCCAAGTATTTGTAGGCAGAGCTTTATGTAGATATTATAAAATGTGATTCTTGTCTCTACTACCTATAGCTTGTACGCAAACTGTAAGAGCCCTACTTAGATTGTTCAAGGCCAAAATGATTAGATATAATGTGACAATTTTCATCTCGATATAGAAGTTGCTTTTTGAAGAGTAAGTGAATAAAGGTTATGATAGACTGCTCGTCCTGTTGTCTGTACCAAAGGTTTTGTGTTGTCAAAAAGCAAGAAAAGGTGCAGCTGCTATTACTCATTGCGTGTTGCAGTAACTTTCAAGGTTCAATAATTAAAGGACGATGATTAGTTATAGGTGTGCGCCGCAATACAATGAGTAAGTGTTACGGCGGATGACTCACTTACTTAACTACAGTCTAATAATAAGAGTAACTACATCTAAATCTAATCTACTTCTACAAGATTATATATGTTACTGGAATGCAGAATTTTTCTCCGTTCTATTCCAAAGGTAATTAAATTACTAAATTATAACGTATATTCCAAAATGTACGTGCTATAATTACCACAAAACAAATAATTCCCTAAATAATCTCAGACTGTCCTCTCTCAATGGAACAGCAGACAGTAAAGATTGAAGTCGGATTATATATCTATTATATTGCATATAAATACTGTCATTTATCTAACGCTTGGTCGCAAATCAAAATAGCTAAAGAGATCGTTCCGTCATGGTTCTCTGTCTATGTAATAATCTAAGGTAATTTTCTTTCTTCTCCTTTCTTCTAAGAAGTAAGACATATCTAGATAAATTTTTGTTGTTGTAGACTTGTGACACAAATTATATACACATGCTAAAAATTCTAATTGCAAACGAGTAATCTAATGGATATATTATTTTGAAAATTTTAACAAGTAGAACAGCAATCGTTTTTGACAACAATGACTCTCTGATACTGTTATTTACAAGACAAACCACCGAATGACCGACACTTAATTAATACAACAGTTAGAAACATTTGGCTGAATTACTGCCACTCTTCACATAATTGGCAAGCAGCCAGTCCCATTTATACTATTAAATACTTTTACATTGACTCTTTATTGTTGAGACCTAAATTTCTTTCAACTGAATTTTTTAGTTAAGTTATCAACTGCTTGGAAAAACAGATATCTTTTTAGAAAACCTAATAATTATTATTTAATAATAGATTTCAAAACTCTGTGTCAAGTATGTCAACGCTAGGAATTTTTTTATATTTATTATGAAATAATGGTTATTATTTTGCGCCATGAAAATCACATTTTGGTCACAATTGTTAATAATATGACCTCGTGTTTAGAAAGTATACAGAATACTGTAACAAAACGCATGCAAAGTTAGAATACAGTGAACTTCGGCAGGAAACGCAAGAAACTCAAGGAAAGACAGCAGCTTGTCAACCAAATTCTATTATCTATGAAATGTCGTAAAAATTGTTATAGATTAATAAACCGAAGTAGGCAGAGCTAGGTCAGCAAAACATTAGAGACGTGCGTTTTAAATGTAGATGCTACGATGAAATAAATATTTAAATAGACAACTAGCAAGCTTTACTTTAATTGTTAGAATAAGGGCGCAATGAAAATGACGTGAAAAATTATAAATGCAATCTATGTTTTAGCTATGCAGTGCAGTGAGACCGCAAAAGACTTTGAGACGAAAAAGGTTATTTTCTACTCAAGTTATAAAAACGGAGAGAGAATTTTGACTAAAAGTAAACGTTTAAGCAGTCGGTAAAAACAGCAGGTGTCTATTAGGAAACGTTAACAAAAAAGTACAAATAAAAATATATATTGAAGTTGAATAGCAACTTAATGTAATTATATTGCGATATAAGACTCTACATTGAATCTTCGTGAGTGTTGACCTGAGTAACACGTGATTTCATCTGTGGGTAGGGTAGACAAGGGTAACATGCATTGTACTCTACTCGCTCTAACTGCATGGTAACGATACACTATGAAATTCTACTTGTAGTTAAAGAAATCCTCTAAGGTTACCGGGGTAACACTCAGCTATAGATAAAGGTGAAGCGCGGTGGCAGATGTTGAATACCTTGAAGCAAATTGTTGCGCATGCGGGAGAAAAGGCCGCGTGACCTGGTGGTATGTAAATCGAGAAGAATAGTCATGCTCTTAAGCATCTTCGAAGTCTTTTGCTTAGATCAGTATCGTATATTTAAGAGGCGCAGTGGCATGGTCTGCATGTATACACTTTTCTGCTCCGTTATCTACGTTGTTTGATCTCGAAGTCGCTATAA
This sequence comes from Corticium candelabrum, assembly GCF_963422355.1. Lineage (NCBI taxonomy): Eukaryota > Metazoa > Porifera > Homoscleromorpha > Homosclerophorida > Plakinidae > Corticium > Corticium candelabrum. Next base: position 3,440,729 of record NC_085090.1, read on the forward strand.
AGCTGTGTCGTTTTTGTTCAAATATATAATATACGCTTTGTGCCATCAGAAATCGTTTCACTGAGTTAGCAAGAACACAATCGTTTCAAATACAAACAACTGAATAAATACAACAAAGCCATTGAAATCGTTTATGTTATTTCTTAATATATATTTTTCTGCGTATATTTTCAGCATGACCGGTTTCACTATAATAACATAACGCCAGTCTTAGAGCAGATTATTTCTTACCATCGTCTTCCTTCCTCTTGTGCGAATCGAAACCGAATGGCCTAACCGTAATAATCGGAAGCTTTTCAGACTTCGTCGTTCTAATCGTCCGTCTGCTTCTTGGTGCAATCATTTTAGGAATCTCCGGAAACTCAGCGGCCGCCTTAAGCTTGGGCGGCGACGGCAAAGAAGGAATTTTCTGTCTAATTTGTGTTTGGTGATGAGCCGTCTTCTTTGAAGGTTCTGGTTCAGCAATTGTTGGAAAGCTTGTCGATAATTTTTTAGGATTGTAAGAAATTGGTTTAATTTTTCCTGCAAACATGCCTGGAACGCTACCCGACTTTACTGCTCTCAATCGCGGTAGAGCAGTAGGAATAGCTATTGTGGGTGTCGGTCGTGAGCCAAGACGGTACGGTACTTGAGAAGTACTTGTCTTGATTACAGAGCTAGTTGCAGGAGGTATGTTTGACAGTGCTAACAAAGAAACAAAAGTCAACAACTGAGGCACTAGTGTAGAGATCATCGCGTATTATTGTCACGCATTGATATGCTACCTTTCACTTTGATAGGTATTGGTTTACCCATTGCTTTGTTCATGCCTGTCGTAGACAGATATTCTTCACGGTTTAGAGCGAGGTCTACAACAACGCTTCTACCGCACACTTGCTCGAGCAGACTATTAAACCTAACAAAGCGTACAAATAAGTATGCGTAACATATAAATAATAAGTGATAATTAAGCAACTTCATAATCTTAATTACATAATATTTATATTTGAGGCAGTGTGCGCAACACCTTGTACAAAACAATGTTATCGCTATTATTATAATGAGCAAGTGTCTACTGATGTGCATAACACGATTGTATAAAAACAAAATTTAGTGTAATATGGCTGGAGCGAATAGTGTGATTTATGTGCCAAAGTCTGACTACAAACCTCTCATTTTAACGCATTTTAAGTTAACGCTTAAAACCAAAGTTGGAAAACCTTAACATAATTCTAAGTTCCGTCATATTCCTTATGTATCGTCGACTGTATTTCGATGAACAATTAAATTTATAAGCAAATGAGTTTGCTAACATATACTTAACAAAGGGTTAGCATTGACTTTTAATGAATTTTGGTTTTACAGATTTGCGTATTTTATTGATAAGTTATATCCTCATCAAAGAAAAATCAAAAACCTTAAAAAATATATCTCCTCGATTACGAAATTTTCTAAGGCAGAACTGATCACGCACGCGCACGTGCACGCACACACACGCACGCACGCACGCACACACACACACACACACACACACACACACACACACACACACAAAAAGAAAGAGGACAAACAGATAGAAAGACTGACAGACAGAAGAACATAGGGAACCACACCCAGAATTTGTAAACTTTGTACGCAAACGCGAAATAACTTACCAGTTACTTTTCGATGAAAACAATTCCCATGACTTTTTCGTTTCGTAAATCACTTCCTTTGCGAAGCCTGTTGAATATACGACCAGTCGAATACCATCCGCTGTAGCAATCAATGTGTATTCAGCCTCGATCATTTTACTCCTTTTATGCCAAATAGTCCTTCCTCGACCCCGGTAGATTATTTCATTTTCATCTGGTTGTTCAACTTCTGTATATAATTTTGACATATCCACCTCTCCTATCATTTCTTGCATTGCAACGGTCTTCTGTATGTTGTCTGTTCACTAGTAGTAAATATTAGTGACCGGCAAATGGTCCGTTAAGCTAATTGGTTAGTATGAAACAGGGTTGCAAGTGCAACCGAGACAGTAATCATTATAACCACTTTGTTTAATGGATTACATGCAGTTGTCTTCTATATTTCTTTGTGTACAAAGTTCAATTGAATGCGTAAATTTATTCTTTAATCGTATAGCTAATGGATAGTTGATTTTTGAACGAATCCATATAATCTCATTGATACGTAACTATATACTGTAGTTAGTAAATTGAGTCGTATTAATATCATTTAAATTGTTATTTAAGTATAAATATCAAGTAAATTTTTGTCCTTTAATTACAGAAGTTGAAGCAATAATTCACAAACCACCTAAACAAGCTGAAAAGCCAAAACTTTTCTTATTTTTTTTGTGGGTGAAGATCGGCCAGTCAGAGCTGGAATAAATTTAGACCTAATTGCTGACTCCAAATGTTGTATAGAAAGTCTAACAGAGGTTCATTGTATTTAGCCGCATATGTCCACCTGAAAATACTGAATTAATAATAGCTGAATATGCATCCTGCTGTTGTGAGCGAACAAACAACGGGCGTCTCAATTTATTTGTCCAATCATTGACTTTCTTAGTAAACATATCATCACAAAAATGTCGATTACCAATTGCAGCTCCGACATAATGGTGTCCCTCTGTTGTAATATTGATGTTGGTGTTGATGAAAGTAGACTTGGCTCTTTCAAAACATTCTATTCTCATGATTAGCGTGCTTTTAGCTAATTAAGATATTATTAATATTTAGGCCCAATCGTCTTAGGCCATTTCCACAATTCTCTAGCTAAATCCAGTTTTCCACTACAAGCAGCATCATCTGTATACTAAACTAGGCGGGCTTTAGTTTGGCCATTTTCAACATTGGCGAACTGGCTAAGGCGTACTTTGCAATGGCTGAAGGATGTCTTTGATTGAAACCATCCTGCTTTAGCAAACATTCACCTTCTACAACAATACAGGATGGTCTTCTAAGCGTTTACAAGAGCAGGATAAATTTATGGACAGGTGTTGGAATTATTCAATAGCGCTACTTGTCTATTCAAACTGCTGAAGAAATTATTTGCATCTATAACCAGAATGATTTCTGCATTTTAATTTTTGCAGGTGGAGCGCAAAGCATGTTCGGTTACTTCACAATCAGAGATTTGACCCACACATAGTTGAAGAGAACCTGCTACTGATTTGACCAAGATATTTTCTCTTGAAATCTCACAAAAAACACCCATATTATGACATGTAATGAAAAAGTGCTATCGATCAACTATCTCATCCACACGCTTGTTATTCACAAACACCTTTTTAGTACTCAGTGTTTACAACTAGCTTCGACTTTAGGCATTCCTTCGCTTTCGTTATTTTGTCCACGCGAAGATAGCAACAAGGCAGTATCACGTGATGTTGTCTCCATAAAGTGAAGGGAGGTCTAGTAACTCTTTATGTCACGTGACAAACTAGTCTGTCACCTCATCTGTTTTGCAAATGATGACTGATCAACTGTAAGTCACATTTAACTTACTTCCTGATAGTTTCCTTTGACATGCTGAGATCAGTAAACAATCGCCCACGTCGCAGGTACCATTTAGTGGGCTACAACAGATTGTGCGCCAGACGTGTAGAGTACCGACCAAAGGATATCGTTTGGGCGCGTTTGCATGTTGCACAGTTCCAGTATTCTCCCAACATCTCAGGGAGTGAATGTATCTCTGTTAGTCGCGTGCAGCGGTTGCTCCTGGAGTAACTCAAGGCTGACATCTGCCAGGAAGAAATTTCACTCGTAGTCACTTTGATTGATTCCTGAAGTACGACGATAGTTTTAATTAAGACAAAAGCGTACCAGGGAGACCAATTAAGTCTTTATGTCATTAGACAACTTAACCAATTATGCCATTAGGAAAGCCCACCCTTTGATCGCTCTAAGTTGACAACATTACGTGATACCGTCCCGATGCTATTCTCGTGTAAAAGGACAACCGATAGCGAAGGAAGTCCTAAAGTCGAGGCCAGTTTACAGCAACGATAAATATTCTATCTCTTGCTTCCATAGAGACCATGAGTGGAGTCCATTATCACACTTTAATTGTAATACTGTAAGAAAAAACCTCCACTTACAGTGATTTTAGCGTTTACCAACGGCAAACGAATGTTCTTTATAAACACATTAGATAAACATTTTCTTCCCAAGCAGGTAACACACAACCAGCATCTTTTTCATTCCATGCAGAGTTGGTGACCCCAATGTCATATTGTTTGCATAGGCAACACTGCCAACGTCCATATGACCTATTCTTGCCAATATCCACAACTCTTCGGACCAATCAACAAATCACTTATATCAAAGTTAAAGAGCAAAGGGATAACCAGACTTCCCTGACTTACTCCGTTACCAACTAAGAAAAATTCCAAAAACCTTTCTTTTCATTCGACTCGTATCTTTTGTTTGGTATACCACTTAGCAAGCAATCTTACCAAAGAACCTGGTGCTCCCACTTCTAACTGCATGAGTGAAAAGGAGAGTAAAGCTGTCTGAAGCTTATAAAGTTGAAAATGGAGTGAGAAAGGCAGTCTCCATTCTACTGCTCTATTCAATATAAATTGGATGATCTGTTGGTCTATTTAAAGAAATATGCCTAGGGTGTAAGAATAGGAGACCTATAAGTGGGTGGTGTTACCTATACCAATCATGTTGCATTGGTATCCCAATTAGAAACGGAATGCAAAAAATGCTGGATACTTTTTCTTAATTGCTGAAGAGAGTAGGTTCTATTTACAAGCAAGAAAAGTAGTTGTACAAAGTTTAATGAAAATAGATTTTTGTTATCCATGATCCCGTATAATGTTTAAAACGTCAATAAACACTTGCATGGGAGTGGATATGAATTCATTTCGACAAACAATATTACACCGGAATCAAAAATAGGAAATACTTTAGCGGATTTATCTCATATTTTGAGTAAATAGTAAGATTCTGTATTCGGAACACATATGAAAGTGCATAATTGATAGACAACTGTTCCCAATAACGTCATATGGGTGCTATTTGTGGAAATTGAACAGATGTGATGTAAAGAACACTATAAATAGAAAAAGGGTCAACCTGAAAAAATACGACTCAATTAACAATCAGTTTATAAAACATTCCAAGAGGCAGAATAGAAAATTAGGTTAATGCAGTACCATTATTCTAAAAGAGGTTTATATTCATTATACATGTTAGTTGGAGGAATGTTTACAGTAGCGGTTGACAAAACGTTGCAATTGAGGAGGTGTAAATATTTAGTGTGGATATCAGAGAAGTTTTAGTGTGTTTGTTTATTTGTTAGTTTGATTGGTTTCGCATTGTTGCCCTATTGAGAACTAGATCGTATAAATAATAAAAATATAATTCAATAATTATAATACCACTAACAAAAATAATAATGTGGTGTGGCGCACGGTCCGTAGACGATGACGTTTAGTGCTTTCCTGGTGGTCATTTATATCTATTAAGCGTGATTTTCCGATGTTTGCTGTCACGGTAATTCCTGCAATCTAGATCAAATAGTCTAGTCATTGATCGCCGTGTGGACAACACAGAAACATTTAACCTAGGGGACTCACCTGCCTGGTTGGTGAGGTTCCAGATGGGAGTAAAGACCCCACTTGCCTATTATAGAGGGGCATAGCGACACACAGTGCTTCTTGGATCTACTAGGACCCTTCGTAAATTCATGTCTTCTTTCTAGACAACTGTGGTTGTCTAAGTGCTTCTGAAGAAGGGTTTGCTTTCGGTACTTGTAATAGACTTTAAAGACTGATATGGTTAAGTATGACAACACAAAATATGGAGGAGTCACGAAACGCTGTACATAGACGTCTTCAGTAAAATTGTGGCTTTCGAACCGAAGAACAATTAAGTCCAAGAGCCGTGTTACGAATAAGTAGACCAACGATGCCATCGAAGACGATAGGGTGAAGAAGTCTGCTTGGTGACCACAATCCATAAATGTTTTAGGGTGGATTGTTGAAGAACTTGAATGCTTTTTAATTAGTTTATCGCAAACTGTTTTGTTTTTGAATTGGCTAAACTTTGCTCAAGAGGCAACAAACAAGTGTTTGTCAGGTTTGAAGCAATCGATCACTTGCTTTTGCTTTGACCTACTTCATAAAATTAGCAAACTGTTTAGCCGTGTCTTTCTCAATTGCCGAATTCATTTTTATAGGGACATGCCAAGTGTTGCTAAATGATGTGATCTTTCTTTAAAAGATCTTAAATGTTTCCTTTATGCCAAGCTTCTAGGCGACGGGGAAGACATGTTGAGAATCCTTTTTTCTTTGATTTCCCGAGACATTTCTGAAGAAGCAAATACGGCATATTTATAGTCGCTGTACTAGAAACCCTCTCAAGTTTGGAGGCGTCATGATACAATTGAAATAATTGTCAACGCTCAGTAACAAATTTCTTTCCAATTGCAGATGAAGAAAACTGAAATATGATCCGCTTCCAGTGTACTATTTCAGAATCCGCAGAATTAATTTTTTCACTAAAATTTTAACAGACAAGCTTTCTCAAGTAACATTTGTCAAAGACATCTTATTCTATCTAAATACATCGTTCTCGCCGTTAGAACTGATGTGTAAGATCTCTCGTCTACATGGATTATTGATAATTATGAAAAGGAGGATTGTTTCTGTATTGTGAGTTGTGCTTGTGGAGTTATCCGGGGTAACTCCGTGACAACTATTGATAGTTACAATTATTCGTAAGGTCTACACTTGCCATAACAAAACTATGTTCACGAAGTTGCCCCACCTCTAAGACTAGTAGTGCCGACTGTAGTCCCGAATTATTCCAACAACGATTGAGATTTCAGAGATGGTCGCCAACATGTTGATTGGTAGAATGCTACTGCTCTTTACATTAGAAAGATCAAGTAACTAAAACACTCGCACTAAACACTGTATGTAGCAATATACGAGTAAGTATACAATTTTTCGACGAAGTTACCTCGATTTATCTTACTTGCAGAAATTTGGTAGTTTATGTGTACGAGATTCCACAAATGGACTCAAGGAAATTTCATTTTTATTAAGGTTTTCTAAATTTCCTAAAATAGGTATCTTATTATCAATTTCATTTTCTACCAATTGTGATTGCTGTTTTTACACATTACGTAATATTCGTCTTGGTTTACTGCGAGTTCTATGACACCGCTTTTACCGCACACTTGGTCGAACAGATTAGTAAACCGAATATATGTCTACGACAGCCATGAGCAAAGCAATCGGTAATCTCATATCTATCGTAAAGAAAGGTATGTATTAGCACAACAACATGTTATGTGTTTGTTTATATCTGTTTATGTTTATGTAATGTTTGTTTATTTGATAGCTGGCTCACAAGCACTTCCTCCACCAACCTCTGTCACTAAGACAAGTACTCCTCAAGTACAAAAACGTCTTTACTTAATTAGATTCTCTGCTAGATAAGAGCAAAAAAAGTTTAAATAATGGTATACATAAATAGTAAGGTCTAGAGTGATAGAATATAAAGTTAATATTTTCTTGTCTATTTTTTTCCGTTAAAATTGAGATGTTGATGATTTATGGGCTTTTAGGTAAATGACGTTGATATATCATCTGATATTAGTAAAACACAAATTTTCGTTGCTAAATGAAGTAACAGTAGCATGGTAGCCATGCTTAACAACCATTTTAAGATAGTTTTTGCTCCGTATATTTCATTTGACACATTAATTTAATTAACCTATGAAGATTGTCCAACCAGCAATATTGATTTCCGACCAACCTACCATTGGGAACGTCTGGCCGAGTTGCGGATATCAGAATCCGAGTTTGAGCATGCACCCAAAGATACATGCAAAATGAAAATAGGGTCAAAGACACAAATTCACTTCACATTATTCACGTTGGCAAGCCAATGGAGAGTAAGAAATAGTACAACTCTTGGGAGGGGCTGAGATGGAATGAACACTTTTCCCGCTGATGAGGCTTGAACTTCTCGCAATCGCTTGATTACGTGATACTATTGCTATGCACTTTTACGCGCTTGCGCTGTAGGCTCCGGAAGGAGTCAATTCCATTAAGTCCATGATACATCGTTTTATCTGCTGCTATTATATATACAATATTTTAAGTAATCATATTTACGTAACTTTGCAATAGTTAAATAAATACTTCAACACATAATTACTTATTAATCTGAGTAATTACTTAACGCTGCTTCATATTAACCAATCAACATAACGAACGATTTACCGGTCACTGATATCTACTACTAGTAATCTGTGAGCTGGCAGTAAAGAGTTTCAATCCAAGAAATGGAAGGGAAACTGAATATGCGAAAGAAAGTTGCACAATTTAAAGAGCCAGATGAAAATGAAATGATCTTTTGTAGTCGAGGAAGAACGATTTGGCGTAGAACGAAAAACGAGATCGATGCTGAATACACATTGATTGCTACAGCGAATGATATTCGAATTGTCGTAAATACAGAAGGTTTTGTAAAGGACGTGATTTACGAAACAACAAAGTCGTGGGAATTGTTTTCTTTTGGAGATACATGGTAAGACTTCTTGCATATGCTGTATAATTTAGTGTTTGTGTTTGTGTTTTGTGTGTGTGTGTGTGTGTGTGTGTGTGTGTGTGTGTGTGTGTGTGTGTGTGTGTGTGTGTGTTTGTGTGTGTGTGTGTGTGTGTGTGTGTGTGTGTGTGTGTGTGTGTGTGTGTGTGTGTGTGTGTGTGTGTGTGTGTAAGCTCAGTTGGTTAGAGAGTCATCTTATTGAGTGTATACATCCGAACCTTAAAGTGTCGCAAGTTTAAGTCACAGTGATGGCGAGCTATGGCATAATTTCTTTAAGCAGGAAACTAACACACATTTGCTCTTGTCGACACAGGAGTACAAATTAGTACCTGGTCATTGACTGGGGTCTTAAGCAGCCATCGGCTGTGACGTGACATCAGCAAATGGGGTCCTGGTGAGACTTCGGGTGCTCACACCACAGTTTGCTTCGCAAGTTGGTGCTCCTTCGAGTGCCTGGCCCGGCTCCAGGAGTTTGCTAGAGCAGGCCCATAGTCCCCTGAGTAGCGCACAGGGCCCAGCTTAACATCCGGGGGCGTGACCTCTGAGAGGCATCTTCTGACATATAGGATTATTTTTAGGTGTGTGAGTGTGTGTGTTTGTGTGTGTGTGTGTGTGTGTGTGTGTGTGTGTGTGTGTGTGTGTGTGTGTGTGTGTGTGTGTGTGTGTGTGTGTGTGTGATGCTATTTGTAATTGCAGTTTCTTAGTCACAAAGATAATGAATAATCCAAACAAAAAGTAAAAGTATAATGTCTCTTTATCTACTATTCTACTAGAAAAATGCCTGGAGTATTTTACAATATCCCAAGTACGTCTTTATGGCAGTAAAAGTGATAATTATAGTGTCAACGTAACCGATCCAAACCGTTTGTATAATAGAGTGTAACGTAATAATTTCTGATCTAAGGAAAGAGTGTCTTTTAGCACAAATTTACAGCAAATTATAAAAATTTATAGAATGGCATTTCCGAGACCTGAAGCCAAGCAAGCACATGATGATAAATATACAAAGAGCAAATACTAGTCTAAATCAAATACAGAAAATTGTGTCAATATAGTTTTTGATTTGAATCGTATTTTAATTCTCAGACGAAAGGAAAACTTCTTTATGCAGATTGGTATCAACGTGGTTGCCATATTAGTACAAGATATTACAAGAAATATAAGATTAAGGGAAGTTTGTTCTATAAAACGTACTAATTTCAATTTATTTGTATTTTAGTAATTTTTGGTTTCTGCTTTCTGTAACCTAAGGCAATATGCATACTCGTTCTAATGTTTGAGTTTGAGTAATGATTAAAAACGTGAACATTAGGATACATCTTCTAGAAACGACCACACCAAAAATCATACGAGTAATGTCTGGATTGTTCTAATACTACTGAAAGGCTTGATGTATTTTAAAAATGAAACAATGGACTAAGTATACAATAATATCTAAGTAACTAACAAAACAACAGTCATGTTCTAAAATTCTAAAGTCAAAAACACCTTTTTGGAATCTTCCTTCACAGAAACCGCGGGCAGCAATTTCAAGTCTTCCTTCATCTTGTGTTACGTCGTTGAGGTAAAATCTCTCCACTTGTATAAGGCTGATAGACGTTCAGTGCATCGAGCCGCATATAACCATTTGCAATACCTGCATGAAAAAGAGCTGAATATGCGGCTTGCGGTTGTGATGGACCAAATAAGGAGAGCTTCTCAATATCTTTGTCAATACTTGATCTTGTTGGTAAAAATTTTCCAAAAACTTTGATTATCAATTGCACCTACAAGATAATGGTATCCTTATGTTGCATTATTGATGTTTGGGTCGATGAGAGTAGGCTTTTAGCACCATTGGGATGACATCCATGTTTAGATCGACGCATGCAACTGTCATATGCCGTTTCCACCATTCTCTACTTAAATCCAATTTTTCAGAATCATCTGCGTGCCAAACTTGGCAGTGGTCATGGGTGTTGATCATGTTTATCAATAGCGCAGTGGCTAAAGTGTACATTACTATGGCTAAAAGGTCTTCTTGAGTTGTACATTTTTGCGATGGCAAACATTCCCTTTTTCCAAACATTTTTGACAACTGTTGTTAACTGGTTCGATATGCAAAGCTTCTAAGTGACGGGAAAAGCATGTTGAGATTTCTGTTCTTTTGATTTTAAGACGTTTTTTGCAGAAAAAAATATGTAATATTTACTGTTGCTTATGCCCTCCTAAGTGAAAAGGCGTCAGCACAAGATTCTCATAATAGACAAATTCCGGAACAAATTTCTTTCTAATTGCACCTGTAGCAACATGAAAGACGTTTCGCTTTCAGTGTACTATTTCAGAATATGCAGACGCAATGTTTACACTAACACATCGCCTCACAAGCTTCCTCGTACAAATTTAGTTGAGACATCTCATTGTATTTAGGCAATCCAATTCCGTTTTTAGAGCTCTTGTGTGAACATCTTTCATCACATGAGGATGTGATGCTTTTTATAAAGTGGATTATTTCTTTATTGTGAGTAGAGCCTGCACTCAAATAAATTTTAATAGTTTACGTGCACTGGTTAGCAAGCGTGGATTTAAGGAAATATTATTTTATCAACGTTTCCTAAATTTACTTAATATTTATTATTGAAATTATATTGATAATTATCTATTATACTTTTGATAAAATATAATTTTTGTTTTTATACTTTACGTAATAGGTTTAATAGTCTGCTCTACGAAGTGTGTGGCAAAAGCGTTGTCATAGAACTCGCAGTAAACCGAGACGAATATCTGTCTACAACATGCATGAGCAAAGCAATCGGTAAACCCACACCTATCATAAAGAAAGGTATCTATACCATCGCACAACAACACGTTATGTGGTCTCTACTAAACTGCTTCAATTGCTATCATTGTTTGTGTTTGTTAGCTCGCTCACAAGCACCTCCTCCGCCAAGCTCTGTAGTTAAGACAAGTACTCTTCAAGTACAGAAACGTCTTGGCTCACAACCTACACCCATCATTGATATTCCAACTCCTCTTCCGCGGTTGAAATCATTAATTTCAACCAGCGTTCCAGGCATGTTTGTAGGAAAAGTTAAGTCAATTCCTTACGATTTCAAAGGATTATCGACTAGCCTTCCACCAATTGCTGAACCTGGACCCGTTTCACCTTCAAAGAAGACGGCTCATCACCAAACATATAGTAGACAGAAAAAGCCTTCTTTGCCGTCGTCGACAAAGATTCAGACGTCCACAAAGCTTCCTGAAATTGTTAAGACGACTGAACCAACGAGGAGAAAGACGATTGGAACGACTTCGCCTGAAGAGCTTCCGAGTATTACTGATACGCCATCCGGATTCGTTTCGCATAAGAGGATTAGAAACGATGCTAAAAAATAATCTGCTTTGAGATCGGTATTGAATTTGTAAATGAAACCTTTCGTGATGTTTGATATAATCCAAACATTATTTAGATTTGGAAAAAAAGTATAAATGATTATATTGCAATTCGCATTATTCTAGTTTTCTATTGACCTAGCCATTTTCTTGAGTTGATTAATTATATTCGAAAAGATTGTGTTTTGCAAACGTGAAATGATTTCTGATGCTGCCAAACGTTAAACATATTGGTAGGCATTGCAAAAAGCATACCACAGAATAGAAAATGGTTTTATTGAGTGTAATTACATGTTCAGTCACTCTCTAGTCATATATCTAATTTATGCTTTATTGTACTCGTAAAACCTGACGGGCACTGACCGCTCGTGCACCTTGCCTTATAAATTCCAGCTGTAAAGTTGCTTGCTAATATCTATATATCAAGGACAATCGTAGATGTTAGTTAAGTTGGCATGAAAGACAGTATTACTGCAATAGAGTCGATAACTTATTAGCCTAAAGTACAACTGACTTTTTTCCACATAATCGACTCTAACGCGCGCGATTTCGCCAAGCAAAAGGTAACAGTTAAAGTGCGTTTATGCATTATAGAGACTGATTAAATGTAGCCATTTGTGAGACAACTGTGTTGCAGCCAGGGCAGATATTGCTATCAATTAAAAGCTGTTTGCTTACCTATTTAGTTACATTCACGCTACAGCTGTTGGGCTGCACAGAGCAGACCTAACTTAACTACCATTGTTAGAGCCAATTTCAGCAGTTCAATTAATTAGAGACGTGGAAAGCAAGATTATTTCGAGGCTAAGATTAATAGTATAACACATACGGGAAATAGACGCGATAGCGCGAGAATGTAGGTACATACGAGGCTACATCGCTGTGTAATAGCTAAAAGATTGTCTTCCATTAACGCGATAGAGGAGACACGATTGCAGTGACTACGATGTTCTATCTGAGGTTATCCGAATTTTAGTTGATCTGTGGATTGCTGTGTAGGAAAGAGTCGGAGTTAAACTGTAAGTTCTGTAATTACTGATCATATCAGCTTTATAATTCAAATTATATTATTTTACTTATTATGTACTCGTCTTGGTAGACAGAATTAATTTTGAGTAACTAGCAACAGTTAAACTCTAAATTTACGACTATGCATGAAGTTGAGGTAATTTATATATATATATATATATATATATATATATATATATATATATATATATATATATATATATATATATACATATATGTATGTATGTATTTGTATACATACTATATATAAAACCTCACACTATAGAACAATCTCAAACAAATACGTGGCTAGTCTTACCACTTCAAGCAAATGGACAAGTTCTGAAATTACCTTAATACTAAACTCAACGTTAGTACTTTCTTCAATTCATTAAGTAAGTATAAGAGCAATGCGATTACTGATAGACGTCCAAAAATCAGGGGATCTGTAATTATCGTTTCTCGGAATATATATATATATATATATATATATATATATATATATATATATATAGTAACCTGAAAACAAAGAATGTTTTAAGCAGACTAGTAGTCTATTAACGTTTAGCAATAAAAATTTCATTAGAAGAAAGATGAATAAAAGTTATTTCATTATTTTGTCTGTTAATACTTTATGACAGAATGTTATTGGATGCGCTCTTCTTTTAAAACTCTTGCATCCGGGCCTGCTAAATTGAAAACATAAATTTCAAACATTGAAAGGTCAAAGATGGGCGTGTCTTGCGATCGATGGCTGCATATTCCTAATCCTCCAGAAGTAAGCTTCTGTTTATAGAGCTTTCAAATGTAATAATCTATTGATATGAAAAGTGGCATGACCGTCGCCTTTAGGTAGCTCCACCTTTTTGCACCTATCTTCAACGCCACCGGTCACATGACCGCGTTATTCTCTTGCCTCAAGATGCGTGCACGTTGGTCTCGATTGGCAGCAGCTGTGAGCGTACTAGTCCTGATATCGTCACTATGCGAATTGTCGTCAAGTGCTCTCACAGGAGAAAATGTCTGTACACGACTCATCAGGTACGTCACTCATCCCAAGTTTCAATTTCTATTAAATAGCAACTACTTGGTGATTTATTATGTTTACGTTCTAAGCTTTAATAAAAGCAAACCCTGAATTTACGTAGTAATTTTTAGTAGAAATCAGATCGGAGAGAGGTCGTAATCACCAACAGGTGATTTGCAGTAGACGTTTATGGGCGTGTCTTGGAATATCGCCTAGTCTTCGACATTTCCGTCTTTGTCGTATTTGCTATTAGTCTTTCAGAAGTACCTATGAGCTAGCCTTAATAAGGTATTTAAGCTGTGGCAGTAGAACTTGAATGGAGCTTGATATATACCAGAAATTAGCTTCAAAGTAGATGAGCAGATAATATGAGCTCATATCTAAGTGCAGAGAACAGCTATTTCTTGAGATAGCTCTTGGTCTTGGTGAGATATTGTTTCTGAGATTCTTAGCTTTTCACACAGAAAGTGAATTTCTTGGTGCTAAATTGTCACCAGACTATATACACTGTGGTTATGATGAGGTGCGCATACTGACACTACGCTGTATAATTGATCAGTTGAGAAGGGGTACTTTTGCAGTTGAACTTGTTTTCATTGGTAATGACATACAGTCACACCCACACACACACACGCACGCACACACAAACACACAAACACACACACACACACACACACACACACACACATGCACACACACACACACACACACACACACACACACACGCACACACACACACACACACACAAACACACACACACTTTATGCTAATACCAGCAATCTGCTACCGCTTTCTCAGAATGACATGTTTTACATCAGCAATCTCAGAATTATAAACGGTTACATTTGATTGATTGTATGTTATTGTTATTATTATGGTTTCAATAGTGCCAAACATTCACAGTTTTCGGTGGTAAAAGTTCGTTACACGATCATGTCCAAGACTTCTTGTCGCTCGCTTTGGAAATGGTTCAGGTGTACAGTGCAACGGTAAGTAAATAATAAATGAAACTTACTACGCCAATGTGTTAGTTAACGCCTGATCGTCTAAAAGCGACTTAGTAATTATTTTACAATTATTACAAATTCTGTCCTTAGTACAACATGTACTGTGCACACAGACGTTGTCTCTTTACATTATTCAAAAACTTTTATAAAACTTTACTCTTGCACTTTAATTACTAATAATTTCTTATCTAAACAGTTGATAACATTTTGAAATTTGACTCTTGCTTTTACTATTACAGCCGAGCCTTGTTTCTTAACATTCTCAACAGGGTTTGCCTCTTTTTGTTGAGTACGTTTTGGTATCAGCAGAAATTACATCTTGTGTTACATTTTGAAAAGTCTGTTTTGCAGATCTGGCATTTCAGTTACAATTCTTTAAGGGATGTGACACTTCTGCAAATATTGATTGATTTGTAATCATTAGATGGAAGGAATCACCCTTTATAACTAGAGTAAATTTGATCATTTTAAGAGAATACTTGCAGATGCAACAAATTTGTTAGGCTTTGAAGTGAAAATACAAAATTTTTAAATTCATTTGCAACCTGGCAGGTACAAGAATAATAAAATTGTTCTTATATACTTAACTGTATACAATTCCATCATTTAATTAACTTCCAAAGACCTGTTATTTACAAAACCTTCTTCCCACGAAGCTGCTACTGTAAAACTATCTTAAATTGATTTGTTGTAATTTTTTGGAATGCATGATCATGAAAATTGTAAAGCGTAAAAACGTTTGAGAAATATAGCTGTATATAGTATATGCACCCTTGTTTCAGATTGAATCTGCCACTTATCAGTCAATTAGAAGCCACTAAAAATGGGCGTGCCTATAAAAGTGGCGTGTCACATAGCATCGTGAAGTTTAGCCCCCGCTTTTAGAGGTTCGCTGCGCGCCTTTTCTAAGTGTCTGAAAGCTTCAGGAATACTTTATGCAAATACTGATGCTTCCTTTCTGATGCACATTAATCTTAATTAGCAGTAATACTTGCAGGAAACATTTAACTGATATTCCAGCTGAATAAAGTTGAGAATTGGCGTGGTATTATGATTTCTTACATAAATTTGCTGCATGTACATTCAGCTGACAATCTGTATGTTGCCATTTTTATCCTATAGCTAGAAAGTTTTGTTATTGTGTGGCTGTGTATTGAAATTACTTGAAAGCAGAGCAGTTAGCCTATATCTTAACAGCCTATTTTATGTTGTCCTATGCATTTGTATGACGGTAATGTATAATTAGCATCAAGTATAGAAGTGAGGTAAGGACGACCTATAGCACAGTTTATGCTACTCACCGGTACTGCTGTACAGGATATTCTCAAATTAACAACAAATGTCAAGGTGAGTAGCAATTAAATGTTTAATTAATGTTTTTTGGGCAAAGGCGCTTGTTAAACAAATTCTATTACTATGTTTCTTCATAGCAAAATGCATTCCGGATTGTAAAAACAGTGGCACTTGCGTAAGTCCCGGACGATGTCAGTGTAAACCCGGATGGACAGGATCGAGATGCCAGAAGGGTTGCTTAATTAACTAAACTTCTTGGATAATTTTGTGATATTACTTGTTTGATTTGTGTTTATAGTCGAGTGCGATCCTGGTTGTACTGCTAACGGAGGTCGCTGTATCGGTCCCTACCGTTGTGACTGTCCGTTAGGAAGGTCTGGCCACGACTGCTTGACAGGTGCGTTTGCTAAATGCAATTACAAACAAGTATTTGTTTAGCGATGCATTTACAGAACTGACGCGTTTATTGGTTATTAATTAATTGTTATACTATCATTGAGGACAACGCTTTCTGCAACTTTCGGTAAGTTAAAGCGCTCCTTTATAGCCAGTGAGCATGCTCAGGTTTTCAGATATTAAGAAAAAATCTCTGGGATCAAAACATTTAATGGGTATTTAAATGCTATTTATTAATTAATTATTTGGTATGTGAGCACACTTAAGATTTGGGTTATTCAAACGGTCAGAGTAGTAGAGATGATAGCCATTTGTGTTATCCTTCCAAAGTCTGCTCTATGTCTTGCCTGCACATGTTCTGTTGCCATTCAATTATGGAATATAGTTTTTGGATATTTTGGACGCGCTAACGACTGCTTTCATGTGATCATAGAACGATTACTGGAATAGCCACATGCACACTAGTGCTTGGATTTCGTTCTCAAAATGATTATTGACCTGCATCTTGACCCTCTGCTTCTGTAGTTTACTTCTATATAAGTATGTTTGCATATTCCAAAAAGGATTTTTTAAACAAAAATTTTTGGAATTGTATATTTTAAAATTTGCTTAGAAAACATTGGTAATAACAACTGTTAAAAGGGAAAACAGATATACTAAGGGCTTGAATCCTCAAATCAAAATAAGAAAGGGACTTATATATGAGACGTGAACTAATGGATAATTTGAATTACGGTAGTTTGATTTGATGACTATGCAGGTCCGGTGGAGCAGGGTTGGCCAGGTGGGCCATGGCCCACCCATCGTTTGAAAATTGAACTTCTACGAACAGGCTTTTTGCCAAAACTTTCGGAAAATGGTGTAAGTGATTAAATAAATTAGTTATTTTTTACCTCTACAGATGAGACAAACCACCAATAATTCGGAATTTTACAGCAGGAAGTGTGGGACGGGCACAACATGCTTCGCAAACACAGTCACTCGTCTTGATGCGCGCTTAACGATGAATCATTTCTCTCAGAAGACTGAAGACGTACTTGAGGTGCACAATTAGCCAACACCGCCTTAACAGTCTGATGGTACTGCATGTACATAGTGACCGACTAGATAAGATAAACCTTTTAGAAATCGGAAATGAGTTTATTAGTGCTAGTGAACAACGCCTGTCAATTTTGGTCTTTTCAATCTCTAAAAGATGACAATTTTTTGCGTGCAGTTCAACAAATGATTAAATATTCTTCGAGTACAATACGACTAGCAGTTGGACTACCCTTCAGTAACGCTGTCTTTAGTCAGGCTCCACCCTAGCTCTACTGTTTTAGTCAAAAGGTGTCAAGTGGGCGGAGCCTAGCCACGCAAAGGCTGGCCCACATAACATCCAGAGGGCTCCGCCGACCCTGCTGTGTTTACATGAAATGTATGGATATATATGTGAGTTGCATTTGCTTATCTTCAGAAATCTGTCATGCCCCATTACTATGGTCCAATCACGAAACAGTGCGTATTTGCGCCTGATCATACATTGCAATCATCTTCACAATGGACGAATCGTCTATCACTACCGCCAACATGAATGAATAAATGAGGTTGTAATCAACAGAACAGTCTAATTTATTGGCAATTACCACGTTTCAAATATGCAACAAAACCTACCTGTCTGAATCTGATAACGAAAAAGCAATCGTTGGTGATGCAATACATTTATCCGGGAAACTATATGGAGTGTCATGAATTTCCTAGTGTCGTGGTAATACATAGAGACGTTTTGGTCAAGTAAAACGGCAGTCGATTTAAATGAGTTTAGATACACTTTTTCCATTAAGTAAAACGTTGCGAAAGAAAATGGCATTAAAATTTGCGGTTTTTTGACAATTTGGTCATAGTGAGGACGCGAGGTTGTAATAATAGATAAATACGAAGTAACCTTGCAATTGATGCTGTTGCTGACCTGCAACTTTGATTTCCTCTTCTCATTATAGTGTGTAGCAATGGAAAATACGGACGAAACTGTTTGAACACTTGCAATTGCTCGAACGGCGCAGCCTGCGATCCAGTAACGGGATCTTGCAATTGCACGGCCGGTTGGAAGGGATCGCAATGTAATCAGCGGTGTCCGCCCGGAACGTACGGATTGGGATGCATCCGCTGCAACTGTTCAAACGAAGCCGAATGCGACAGCGAGACGGGCAAATGTCGCTGTCCGCCAGGACTTTTTGCAGATAGGTATGCGTGCGATTTTGGTTTGATGGATAGTGAACGCATTGAATTTTAAGTGAATTTAGATGTGCTAACGCGTGTACGTTGTGGACATTTGGTAGCAACTGTTCGGAACGATGCGCCTGCAACAGGTCCAATGCATTCAACTGCAGTGGTGAGGACGGTCAGTGCAATTGCATCCACGGTTGGAAGGGGGAGACGTGTTCGGAACCTTGTGAACGTGACGAGCATGGTCCTCACTGTCGCTTCAATTGCACGTGTCAAAATGGCGGAAAATGCAACAAATTTTCTGGAAATTGCAGGTATGCGTGCTCCTGTTTTGTTGCTTTGCTTATTTACGTGTTCGAGAGGATTGTTCTATAGTTGTCCTCCTGGTTTCCGTGGAGACAAGTGTGAGGAAAGATGCCCGGATAATAAATATGGTCTGGGATGTACGAGCAATTGCAGTTGCAAGAATGGGGGATTGTGTAATGGAACAGATGGGAGTTGTACGTGTATTGGTCACTGGGTCGGTCTGTACTGCGATAGATGTGAGTGCATTAAGGGTGGTGTTTGGAATTTGGTGAAGCAAATTCTTTGGTGTTTCAGCATGTTCGATGGATTGGCATTACTGGAATGGATCTAGCTGTACTCGCTGTTCCTGCAAGAAGAGCAATACGTTAAGGTAAACAGCTCGCGCGCAAACACGCACGTTTACCACACACACACACACACACACACACACACACACACACACACACACACACACACACACACACACACACACACACACACACACACACACACACACACACACACACACACACACACACACACACACACACACACACACGCACACACGCACACACACACACACACACACACACACACACACACACACACACACACACACACACAATGGAAAATTTGCTAATGAGCACGGTCATACATGGTCACCCCCGGATGCCCGGGTTTCCGTGACCTAAGAAGAGCTATGGTCCGTGGTAGAAATCTTCTGAAACTTGGCCAAGTTGTTATGTGCACGGGAGCCCTAACAGTAACGCTAGCTGCAGTTTGGGCAATCGAAATTCCACCCATCTCCCAGAGACATAGAGACCTTGTCGCGGTGGCTCTACGACTCTCAGTCATAGACCAGGTACTCAGTTATACCTTGTGTCGAAGGAGGCAATTGTCTGCTAGTTTTTGGTCTTTTCCATAGCTCGCCATTCCTTGCTCTTGCAACGCCGCGATGATTTTAGGATGCACTCACTTTGAGGATAAGTCTTACTCTAACCAACTGACCAATAGCAACAAACACTCGCACGCACGCACAAACACACGCACACACATGCACGCGCAAACACACACCAACACAAACACACACACACACACACACACACACACACACACACATCAACACACACACACACACACACACACACACACACACACACACACACACACACACACACTCACACACACACACACACACACACACACACACACACACACACACACACACACACACACACACACAGAGTAAATCTATTACACTGGCATGCAGTCATAATACATGCAAGACGAAGTCAAAAGTTTTAAGAACAATTTTTCATAATTTTGATGAATATCTAGGGCTAACTTTTGTGATTTTTGCAGATGCAACGATTCCACCGGTGAATGCACATGCGCAGATGGATGGTCACATCGAACCTGCGCCGTCGCCTGTCCACCCGGCACGTACGGAAACAAATGTCAGAACTTATGCAAATGCAAAAGCAACGCTCATTGCGATCCGGTCGACGGAACATGCACGTGTACCGACGGTTACAACGGCACACTGTAAGTCAAAAATTGAAATCAAAGATTGTCTTGCTAGACGGCGATGAATTTATTCAAAGGTGTGACGAGCGGTGTCCGATTGGGACATACGGGTTCTATTGCAACGACACCTGTCGATGCCAAAACAACGCCACTTGTTCGCATGTCGATGGTGCCTGTTCTTGTACCGACGGTTGGCGTGGTAAACACTGTTCCCTGCCGTGTACCGAGGGACTCTACGGACGACAGTGCAGACAGGCGTGTCTCTGCTTAAACAACGCATCCTGTGATCCATTCAATGGATCCTGCAACTGTACAGACGGTTGGCTGGGAGTCAATTGTTCTACTCCATGCACGGTTAAGCATTTATCAAATTTAGGGACGGCGGGAGATCCTTTGGATTGGGAGTGGGCAATTTCATAACAGATTGCCGCCGTTTTGATATTATTTTAATATCACTGATTTGCCATTGATTAGACCTGTGGCAGAAGCAGGAAGAGCAGCATGCACACAAAACTATGGCGGGTTGCGTACCACGGGGTGCTTAACATAAATGATACATTGTTATTATACACGTCGACATCTAAACTGGCCGTACAGTGTTGCTGACATGTGAGATAGTCAAGCTATTGCGATACAGGAAAGGTGCTCCCTTGGAAAACTGGTAGTCACTGTCAGGTTTGATACTTCATCGTGTTGCTGATGGTTTGTTTGAGTCTTTCCTAATTTCAGCGCACATGCGATGTTAAATCATTAGCCTGTATATACAATTTGGGTTGTGCCCGCAAATTCGTTTATACCTGGAGGTTGATAGCAGAATTCCTTTTAGTGTGATCTTTGATACTTTGCTTCCATATACTTTCTGCTGTCATCCAGGTCCTCAGCTGACTCATGCACATGTCACTGACGTGTTATGATCAAGTTTTTGTAGTAGATTGCCATTGCAAGCAATTTGTTGACAATTGAAGAATTGTTTACCGAATCGTACAGCCTGGCTTAGTACGAACGCATCCATACCTGGCCAGACTGTCTTTGTCAAGTTCATCTTTTCACTGACGACGGAAGATTTCCTACCAGTTATCTAAGACAGAAAAGACGACGGTGCTCGAGTTCCCTGAGCACCCCCTTTAGATACGCCACTGAAAATAATCACGAAAAGGCACGAGTATCAAGCTAGTCAGCTCTAACAGCATTCAATAATTTAAGCGCGTAGCCGGCATAGGGCACAAGGGCAAGTTCACTACCCCAACATTTTGACCTAGGATGTCATACGGCCCGACTATTCACTTGTACGTGTGCTACGTACTCCGAACGTTGCAGGTAACAGAGACGTCTGTTGAGACTCCTCCTACGGACCCGCCCACAGAAGATTTGGCGAAGTATAGACATCTGGCTAGCTGGTGCACTCCCTTGTACGCCACTAAATATTATTTCTACTTTCAAGCAACAAAATCTTTGAAGCATTTTTTGATCATCGTTCGCTAAAAAGAAGTTCCATTAAGTAGCGTCCAACATTGGAGGGGCAGGCAACAACCACAACGCCAATGCTCCCAATTATTGATATTAGAGAGGCAACATGCCTTGTTCCAATGCTCCTCCATTTCCGCCGCCCCACCAATTGTAGTGTTTATTGCGGTTTTGTCATATTGTGGCCTATTGTAGAACTTCACTTATGGATTGAGTTGTAGAAGGCGGTGTCGATGCGAGACTGCACATGCGGTCGGATGCAACAACGTCGACGGTCGATGTATTTGTACTCCCGGATGGACAGGTTAGACCTTTCTCTCGATAACGTGACATCATAGAGATAACTCGCATTTTACTGAAGGGTCGAATTGCATGCAGCGTTGCCAAGAGGGCACATGGGGCACGGAATGTATGAAAAAATGCGTTTGCTACAACAACGCAACGTGCGACCCTGCTACTGGAAGTTGTCATTGCACTCCCGGATGGAGAGACAGTACTTGCTCAGAATGTGAAGAAAGACTTTCCGATAATTTTTGAATGCACTGCAAATAAAAAATTTTTTCTGTTGTAGCCTGCACTCCAGGATTCTACGGCTTGAATTGCAAAGAGAAATGTGATTGCAAACATGGCGTGTGCTTGCCAACAAACGGAACGTGTATGTGTCGTGAAGGATGGAAAGGAACTCGTTGTGACGAAAGTTGGTTTACGAATTATTGTTGTGTTGTGTACTTGAATAATTTTGTATGCTAATTTTTAGTATGTGAGTTCGGGTACTATGGTCGCAACTGCGAGCAACGTTGCAATTGCAGCTTTTCTACTTGTGATCGGATCAATGGCACTTGCGTTTGTCCTGCAGGATACAAAGGAGTATTTTGTGATGAAAGTAAGGACTATTTTTAATTAGCTATACAAGAAAATTGCGTCTATGTTACACGTAAATATGCTTTCCGTGGGACCTTTGGAACACTCTAGGACAGGAGTTCCTTGATTAAGCTTACCCTATAAGCAACATTCAGCGGAAATGGGATGAAGCCTATTTAACGATACCGTGCTTCAGTGAATGGTGCCCCATCCTCAAATTATTGGCAATTCTCAAATAATGCCGATAGTGAGGCTCTACGAAATAGTATTGCCTATTGCTTGGTTGATGCCTCACTAGGGTATGGTATTCAAACTCAATCATATGCATGCGCGTCTATTAATGTGTACGCCTGAGATAAAATGAGCACTCAGGTAGAATCATTGAGTGACAATGAAGATTCGACGTACTA
The DNA here is from genome assembly GCF_963422355.1 of Corticium candelabrum. Taxonomy (NCBI): domain Eukaryota; kingdom Metazoa; phylum Porifera; class Homoscleromorpha; order Homosclerophorida; family Plakinidae; genus Corticium; species Corticium candelabrum. The sequence goes on from NC_085090.1 coordinate 3,464,125, forward strand.
TGCATCAGACTAAGAATATGACTCAAGTGAAAGCGAAAGTATCCAAAGGGTAACTGTAATTATATGATTAGATTAGGTAGTTTGTTTGTGTAGTGTTATGGTATGCATACTGACCATGCAACAATCGCGAAATAGTAATGACCTATGCTCGAACTGTATCTCATGCTTAAATAACACCCCGTGTTCCAAAACTATGAAAATAGTGCCCCATGGAGTTACTATTTGAGGAAATACGGTAGTTTTATTTCTATGAGTAAAGTGAAATTCGTACGTTTTAAGCATTATATATTAATTACATGTATGAGTCATGTATTACAGTTGCGGTGTATAATATATCTAAGGCATGCATTCAGACATGCATCCGCGTTCAACTGATATGCATTTCCAATAAGGCTTTTCCGCTCAAGTGCAACCAAAAAACAAGAACAAATTTTTTTTAACATAGGGATTCAATATTCCCTAAACGTCTTGTGATGAAATTAAGTTAGACACTAAAACAACCAACGCGGCCTACATTCTGCTTCGTAGGTCTTGTTTCTCCATGAAACGATAACATTTGTCTGGAATTTATTGGTTCTTACTAGTGGGGAGAACAGAATACGAGAAAAGTGACTTCATAAAACCGGTTTATATGCTAAAAAAGCTTCTGTATTGGACATGTTTGTATCGTCATATGATTTGTTGATATGGTGACATGACTTATATATTACACATGTAGTGTTAAGTGACAATGTTACATGTTACATTGTCAAATAAACAATTAATACAGAATTAAATTGAAAGAATAACTAATTAAATAAATAACTAAATAACCAAATCAATACATGACTATTATTCAACATCAAGATCTCAAAATTAGGACTTTTAAAATGTTTCTAATAATTTTTAAAGTCTCGAAACGAATTAGCCTCGAAAACTTTGTCAATTAGATGAGAAGTAGTAACAAACAGATTTATTGCTTAATTTGTGTTTACATTTACTTCTTCTAATTTGCTCATTTGTTTGTTTATTTGTTTGTCCATTTTTTGTTGATCTGTTTGTGCCCTTGTTATTTCATTTGTCTGTCTGTCCGTCTGTCTGTCTGTCCGTCTGTCTGTCTCCCTTAGTCCGTTTGTCCGTCCGTCTTTTATTCGTCTGACTGTCTATTCCTCGGTTTGTCTGTCCGTATGTCCGTCTGTCCGTCCGTCTGTCTCTTTGTCCAGCTGTATGATTGTCTGTCTGTCTGTCTGTCTGTCTTTCTGTCTGTCAAATTTTCATATATTTTTATACATCAAAGCTAATACAGGTGAAACTAATGTAACAGCTAATGAACAACAAGTGTCACAACTACAATTACAATTACACAAATAACAATTAGCATTGAAAAGCTCCCCTACGGAGCCTGCAAACCGAAATTTAGTTTACTGAATTGAAAGTTGAACAACATCTAAACTCTGGTCAGTATTCTGTTAGTCTGTCTGTCTGTCTGTCTGTTGATCTCTCTGTCTGTCGGTCTGTTCTTCTGTCTGTCTGTCTGTCTGTTGATCTCTCTGTCTGTCGGTCTGTTCTTCTGTCTGTCGGTCTGTTCTTGTGTCGGTCTGTCCGTCTGTCAAATACATATATTTCATACATTGAAACTCGTACACTCACACTAAACTGTAAAACAAAAAGCGAGCCGCAAGCCCTATACTAAAACTAAATGCTAACGCCTAAATAACTGAAATTAGTAAGACTCAAAATTACATGAGTTACACTGTGCAAGTCTCGAAAGTTTTCTAGTAATTACTCTTGCATTACACCGTTGCAACGCAACGGAAATGCAGCGAAGGCAGTATACACTGAAATCAGTGCTGTTGTTCTGTCCATCTTCGTTGACTGAAAGGGTTGATAGATCACGTAATAGACTCTGAGCTCTTCCACCCCAACGAACAAAACAAAGTGTTCAAACACAACCGGTATACATGTTGAAGAATTCCCAAAAATGTCATACTGCTGACTATATTTTGTCACTTTCTACTGCTCTCTTCTAGCTGCAGCTGCACCATCTTCCTTGGAAGCGAGTGATAGGATGTCACCATTCCAAGGATGGGCACGCGAAATATCCAATTCAACATCAGTGCCAGACTGAAGGTTGAAATACACAATATCTGGTCGACAATGGTTGCCATCATATAGGTCCCTAGGCTCCGTTGAGTGACTAATGTGGAGATCACTCAAACAATTTGCCCACAGTTTTACAATGGATCCGTGTGTCCATATAGGTCCACCTCCGTGTTTGCATGTTAGCAAGTGATATCCTTTACTATCCAGCTATTGACCGCACTCACAACTATCAAGAACTGCAGCAAGGAGTATGTCACACCCAACCTCAAAACGAGTTGCAAGACGGAAGTCGGCAGCATTCAGCGCAAACTTTGTTGAGGTTGGAATAGAATCCAGCCTAGGCTCGAGTGTTCAGCCTGTCATCTCCCTAGCGGCGGAGAAAGACCGGCTAGAGACATTCGCCACTCAAACAAAGTGTCGACTCTCTTTCCTCCAATCAGAGTGCCGTAAAATGTTTGTGCATCCTCGATAGAGATGCACGTCGCTATTGGCTGTTTGCTAATGAAATTTCGCTCTGACGCAAGTACGTGTAGTCTCGACAAGTGCCATCCAAGTCTACGAACAACATGTCGACTCTTTCCAGCTCTTCTCGTTGTCTGTCTCTCGTTCTAAGATGCTAGACTCAAAGTTTACCACAGAGAACGACCAAAGGTCGACCGCAATGTACGCAAATCATAGCTCTGCACGTCGCCCTGCATTGAGTGCAAATACCACGTTTTGTAGATGCTCTACTCGTTCAATGCATGCAACGTACGACACCATGAGGGACTAGAAGTTGCTTTGCATGTGCTGCCTAGTCCTTCAAGTACGAAAAGGAAGACAAAGAGAAGACGACATGCAGGTGTAGCTCACACGCTAACGAAAGGTGATATTAGACGGTAAAAGCAATTGACTACTAAGTTACAAAGCATTAGTAGAGAGCCAATAGCGATGGGCATTGCTATCAGCAGTTATCGTAAATACACGTGCATGCACAAACACTAACCAAACGTGTAAAATCCTGATTGGAGGATAGAGAGGCAGCGGTTACCTTTGAGTGGCGAATGTCTCCAGCCGGTCTTACTCCGCCGCGGGGAGACATGACCGGCTGAACACTCGAGCCTAAATCCAGCCAAGACCCAGCTCTTTACCTTGCAGTGACATCTGTCTGTCTGTACAGTCCGTCCGCCCGCCTTCCCTTCCCTTTGTCCGTCTTTTCCTTTGTTTGTCTGTCTGTTTGTCTGTTTCTCTGTCTGTCTATATGTCTGTCTGTTGGTTTGTCCATCCTTCTATCCATCCTTCCGTCCCTCCATCTGTCCATCCGTTCATCCGTCCCTCCGTCTCTCCGTTCGCCCCTCCGTCCGACTATCCGTCCGTCAATCCATCTGTTTGTTTGTCCGTCCGTCCGTCTATCTGTCAGTCTGTCTGTCTGTCTGTATGTATGTATGTCATTTGTTTCTTACATCAAACTATGATACAATTCTGCAAAGAACTACAATAATACAACTAGACTAATGTTTATTAAAAGCTAACATTACATCAAAGTAAAACACATATATAACTAAGACTAATGAGGAAAAGATTGGGTGCTGAGAGAGTAGGCCTCTCAGACCCACCTCACAACATGCTAAGTTTCTGTCTGTCTGTTTGTCTGTCTGTCTGTCTGTCTGTCTGTCTGTCTGTCTGTCACATATATTTTCAAACATTCATCTATCATACAAAGAGTGCTAGGCAATGACATAATGTTTTAGGTGCTACAGTACACAGGAAAAAGCACTAAAAACAGTAACAACTTAACTTAAAAGATAACCCAGGTCAGCCTAGTGGCTAAAGAACTGGGTTGAGTACTTAGCGCTACTTGTGTCACTTGACAAGCTTGCCATCTTCCTCAGTATGACTTTGGCATTGCATTTTTGCAGCTGAAGGGAGAATCTTTTTCGCCAAAAGTCAAGGAACTCTGCAGCGTTTGGTCTACCAATTTCGTCACATGATTTCTTTGCTAGTTTCTGCAGGAAGTTTCTTCCCATGACACCCCAGCGTCCAAAATGCTCCATAACCAGAGGAATGAGACTGACAGCAGTTCCACCTGGTAGACATTCCTTCTCGTATTTTGACTTTTTTCTCTCCTCTCTTCTCTCAGCAGCGGCGCCATCTGTTTCCGAAGATCTAGGGAAGATGTCCGAGCTCCATGGGTGTGCTAGAGCTATGTCCAGATCCACATTGCACCCAGAGTCTGAGTCGAAGGCTACAATGTCTGGCCGGTCATTGGAATTGGCATACCGATGCCTCGGTTCCCTTCGATGATGGATGTGCAGCTCCCGCAGGCAATCAGACCAGACTGATGCAAGCGATTCGTGCGACCAAACTGGCCCTCCACCGGTTTTGCATGTTAGCAGATGGTACCCACTGCTGTCCAGGGAGGCACCACAGTTGCATGTTGTCATCCAGTCAGAAAGTGGAATGGGCAAGCCCAACCTCAGCAAGGACGCTAAACGATACTCGTAAGAATTTAGTGCGAGCACTTCTGAAGTCGGGATTGCGTTCAGCCATGCACCAGCTCCTTTTCCTTTTGTAGATCGATGTCGTGCTGCATCTCGGGCTGTGGGTGCATCTGTGAACAAGATTTCTGCCTCACAGCGAGCAAATGACATGGATAGCTGATGCTGAACTTTGCCTGCAGATGTCAGATATTCGGAAATATGCTTTCCATCAGGGACAGATTGGGTCAGGGCGTTACTAAGAGCCCCAGTAGTTGAATTAACTAGGCTGTCAACAGCTGGAAAGAGACTTGGAAAACGAAGAGGCAGTTCCACAATGGCGTGAGCCCAGGATGCAACAAAGGCAGGCTGCGACACAAAAGCTAACGAAGTCATGCCAAAGCCACCAAGTCTAATTGGCAAAACAGCTTGGCGCCAAGGCATGTCCTCAATCTCGTTGAACCCAAGTAGATGGCAAAATGTCTTTCTTGTCTGAGAGTCGTGAATTGAAGCTGCTTGTGTGAGCAACTCAGGACGAACTAAGCGTGCCAAGTGATTCAGGCAAGGGACGTGAGAGCCTCTCAACAAGAGCATGGCACTCTGTATGTCTCCCAATTGAACAAGTTCGTTACACAGTAAGAATTTTGACTTTGCGATGTTCGAGCAAGAGGAGGCAACAAATGAAGGTGTGCCTACGGGTGCTCCAAGAAAGATGGCTCCATCATCAGTGACTGGTATGCAGTCAAAGCCTTCAACAGGATCACGTGTAGAAGGGCAGTAGATCTCACACTTTGAATCTGCAATGATCATGTTGATGGCAAAAAAAGACTTTTTCAGATCTTGAAAGGCAGACTGAATATCCGTAGGGTGACCCAGTACAAAGACGTCGTCCAAGTATGCCAAGATACGAACCTTCGGATGCATCTCCTGAAGATCTTTTAGAACAGAATGAATGGCAGTGGCAAATAGAACTGGCCCCAGCGGGTCGCCTTGATGGACCCCTTCTGCAGATTCGATTGTAACTGGAGTGATACCTTGCATGAATACCAATGGGCTGATCCTCCCATACATCTGAGCTACATGATTCAAGATATCTGGAAATGACCCGACCACTTGCTCCAACATCTGTTGTCTGCTGATGGAATTGAATGCATTTCTGACATCAGATTTTAATACAACCCAGTCGGGATTGTGCTGGAGGAGTAGCTCAATGTGATGGACAATCAGCTCAGTGCCACACTCGGTTGCCACACCATGCTGGATGGGGCAGAAGAAGCTTGAGAACAGTTCCTTTTTTTGTTGACATATAGCTCGAGCTGTCAGCCTGCGTATAGCTTCACCAACTGCAATAGGTCGTATGTCGCCATTGGACTTGGGCAGAGCAATTAGCCGAGATGAAGAAAAGAGGGTTACTGCAGCAGCAGGCAATATGCCTCTAGCAATAGCCGAACAAGCGGAAAAAAGACAATCTGCTGTGAGCTCGTTTTCAAGTAGAACTTTCAAATGCTCGAAGCGCCAGCCTGAGAGACCTGCACCAGAACCCCGTGGAGCTCGTCTAATGGCATCAAACAGCGCTGAGCTTGACAGTTTGATTGAATCTTGAGACAAAGAAGGAAGATGCAACCCCGTGGCTCTGGAAGGGTGCTTGGAAGCCAGCTTTGCTGTGGTATCTTCTGAGGCAGGAGCTAGGCCTTTGCTGGTTAACAACCTGGAAGCTCTTGAAAGCTCTCCACATCTCACCAACCTCAGGGTAGCGGCTCTCCGTGCTTCATCACTACAACGAGGCGTCTTCTTTGAAGTTGATCCATTTAGCTGAAGTAGATCCGACCAATTCCAACTGAGAAATTTCTGATACCTCACTTTGACGTCACGAAAGCCATGACGTCCTCCCCTGACCATAGGCGTGAGAATCATGCGTGGAATGAGGAAGAGCAGCTTCCATGCTAGCTCGTCACCGGGATTGTCATGGATCTTTCGAAGGGCCACAGCACAACAGTCGTGAAAGAGTGCTCGTGCAGCAGGCTTGATAGTTTGTACAACCCGTGGGGGAATGGCCTTGAGAATGGCATCCGAGGGCAGATCCCGGATAATGTTCCAGGCTGCAGTCTCTAGGTCAGCATTGGCATCCTGTAGGGACACGCGCTGAGGTGGATTATGACAAGCGGAATCTCCAGAGAATGAATCCGGCACTGTAAGAGACGGCGGCAACTCAGAAAGGGTCTTCCGGACGTTCCTTCCAGGAGGTGACGATGCGCCGAGTGTAGTATGGCCCTGACTTGACCGTTGACCATCAGAAACGGATTTCCGAGAACGGCATTGAGAAGTGTGTTGATTCAACTTCAAGTACCATCTTTTGCAGAATGAGCACTGAAGAAGATTCAGGCGAGCGATGAAATCCCCTGGGAGGAGATTCGGGTCGTGAGCGTCGCGGATATGACACAGAACTCTCTTCAGTGTGTCCGAAACATGACAAGACTCGTATGGACATTTCTCGGCAGAAGACATTGCCAGAGAACGGACAAGCAAGGCGAAAACAACAAGGCTTCAAGTCTTGGATGCTACACGCCCGTCATCCGGGGTCTGTCTGTCTGTCTGTCTGTCTGTCTGTCTGTCTGTCTGTCTGTCTGTTGTCTGTCTGTCTGTCAATACACATATCTCAAACATCATACTATTAGAATACATAAAGCATATAAGGCATAAAGTAATGTTCGCAAGCTAAATGATAATACACATGATTACACATAGCAGCTAAAAATAATGCTACTACTCAGCTTTCAGCCAACTAATGACCGACAAACTGGTTACTGCTAGAGTACAGATCAAATTCTTTAGTTGCGCAGAGTGCCGACGCTTTGCTACTGATGACGCTGGCATTGCATCTTTGCATTTGATTGCAAATATTTTTCTCCAAACATCTAAGAAATCTGGAGAATTGGGTCAAACAAATTCATCTGACGACTGCTCTGCCAACCATTGAAGGAACTTCCATTCGTCTTCCTCCCATTTTGCGTAGTGCTTAAAACCAAAGGAGTCAGGAAAATAGACGTGCCACCAAGAAGTCTCTCTTACTTGTATCTGGAGTTCTTTCTCTCTCCTTGCCGCGTGGCTGCTCGTCCATCAATCTCAGCTGACTTGGAGAAGGTATCTGAGCTCCAAAGGTGAGCTAGTGCAATACGTAATTCGATATTAGCCCCTGTAGTTGAGTCAAACACCACAAGATCAAGTCTACAATCAGCGCTAGAATGAAGATGTCTTGGGTCTCGCTT